>NW_017275598.1:254708-264022 GCF_001594065.2 Cyphomyrmex costatus | reverse complement strand
AGAGAGAGAGAGAGAGAGAGAGAGAGAGAGAGAGAGGGAACCTCCGGCAACGGGTCGATCGAAAGCGCAGCGCAGAGAAATGCACCACCTCTGCTCTGGTCTGGCAGCTTTGCGGGCGCACCACCGCGTCCGCGTGCGTCAGAAAGAGAGAAAGAGAACGACGGCGCGGGAGAGGGAGAGATGGAAAAAGAGGGAGAGAGAAAGGGACTGACGGAAGCGGAAGGGAGACCGACGTATATCCGCCGACCAATACCGACGCAGGGGGAGGAAGACGAGAGGAGAGCCAAGCCAAGTCGCGTTGGGCTAGGTCAGGTCTACCCGAGTTCCACACACACCGTGCTCTCTTGCGTGTGCCATCCCGCCGAGGAGAGAACCATACGAAGGCGGAGGCACAACCCCTTCGCGAAAGAGAGAACCGTCGCGAGCCTCTCGGTTCTCGCGAGTGGGTTCTCCGAAAGCGCTTCGAGATTTTAAAAAGGAAAAAAAAAAAAGAATTACGCGTCGCGTTCGCCAGTAATAAACGAGAGAGAGAGATTGGTGCCAAAGAGTGTGTGCCGTACTCCGGAAAGCCGGTGACAGTGCGCGTTCATCGGATGACGCTTCGAAAAGGATGACGCGAGAAAGATATCCCGATCGGTAGTGAATAATCGCCAGTGTTGATGCGCGTGTGTTCGGGCCTTAAGCCAGAATTGATTTGCTCTCGATTTGCTCCTAAGCAAGGTGAAGGAAGTAAAAGAAGAGAAGTGAGAAAACGTATCTCCTCTGAGGAGAATCTCTCATCGTCGATTCGCTCGGCGGTGGCGGCGAGAATTGGCATTGTTGACAAACAACAGAAAGTGACGGCGATTCGGGCAAGGAAATGTCTACCGATCAGTAGGGATCGATTGCAATTCCCTTTTTTTCGATGTCCTGATAATCGATAAGCGTCGTCGACGCGTAGGTGGCCGCGTAGGGACCGCCTAGGCAGTGAGAACCGGGGCAGCAATCGGCCTTACCGACGTGATTTCTCGCCCTCGTCATCCGTGCAATCTATTGCGTGATCACAGTTGGGTTAGATAAATGTTGAGGGTAAACGGCGCCCTGCGTCGCCCGCTAGCGCGAGGCCAGGAAAATCGGACCCTAAGTGCAACCGGGGTCGGCGCGATGCCGGTCTCTCTGAGGAATCACAGGATCACATAAAGGGTGGCTACCGGTCCGCGACGATTTTAGAGCCCTTCGTACCGCGCACGCACGGTCGCGCAACGGCGAAGGGATCGTGGCAGAAGAGGGTGTTCTCCGGGTGATCCAGAGTGGTGAACCTACCTACGCCACCACCTCGAGGAACAACACTGTCGTCGTGTTTGGCGGCATCCGATGCACCAAAAGCTGTGAGTACCAGAAACCCGGCCCGATTGACATTCCACAGTTAACACACGTATCACAAAGTACGAGAGGGGATACATCCGTCAAATTATAAAATGCCATTATAAGAATCGAAAATAACAATACAAATTTTCTCAAGTAGTTCTTTGTTATTCTGGAATCTAAAGTGAAAAAACACAGGGATGTATGCGGCCGACATTGCCGCCTCTCGAAACTAACGGTGGTGAGAAAAATGGAGCTCTGTGTATAGCCCTTCGTTATTCCAAACTTGGCAATGGTGAGAAAATAAGTTCTCTGATATATAAAGCTTCTTCTTATGTGCGTATGATTGTTTTAACGAGTTTTACTTATGGGAAAACCAGTGTAAAGGCCAATAGAAATTTCAAATTTCGAATAGATCCAATGAAGTATGTTACGAAGGGATAATATGATATGTGTATATATATTATTTTCATTAAAGACAGATTAACAATTATAAGTGATATAAAAAAAACTGAAAAAACGTATAATGCAACGCGTAGCAGCCGATCAAAATACCATGTACATCCTTTTACTGGAGATCGATCCTGTACAATCGCGACTACAATTTTTGCAATGTTGAGAGTGCAGCGTTCTTCTGTGAAATGCGATACATTGCGTGTTATTTGAACAATTGCAGTCTCAAATTCTAAACTTTTTCAGAAATTTTATTCGGAGGTGAAATTCTAGGAAGAGAAAGAGACGATAATAAAATACCGTTATCGGTAAATATTAATTGAAAAAAATCATTTTTAAATTATATCGAGAATCGATCAATTAATTCTGATGACAAAAAATGAATCTTTCCGTTTAAAAAAGGATAAAATAGATATATAAATAATTGAAAGTTGATGAAAAATAAATATCACACGGTATATGGAATAATCGAGAAAAATATATCTGCGCCAAGCAGAAACCGCATTATATTGGCCCTTTCCATATTGCCTCTTTCAATATTTTCCGAGAAAGGAAAATAGGAAAAAAAATAAAGAAAACTTAGGATTTTGAATATAACAATCAATTTTTGAAGGAGCTGTTACAAGAAGATGAAAATAACCGATTGTTAATTGTCGAGAAAGAATTGAAAAGCCGAGCTTTCAAGGATCTGTAAAGGAGAATTTTGAGAATCTGTAGAATATTGATTTATATAAAAAGGATTGTTAACCGCTACTTAAAAGTTGTAAAGCTTTTCAGCATGTAAATTTACATTTGTTACGTTTCAGCAAAAGAATTAATCTCAAAAATGCGATGTCTATTTTGTAAAAAAAAAAATCTATTTTCCTGAGAATTCGGGAATATGATAAAACGCTTTTGGTCGGAAAATCGCGTCGAAAGCATACGCGAGCGAACGTTTGCGATACCGGCGATGCGCGATTTTCATGGAAATCGAAATCCACCGGGTAGCGAAAACCCTCAGCGGGTGGTAGTGGACGGGGAGGACTTCGGAGTTTATGCCCCCGTCCGCCCCACCGCCCTCTGCTTCTCCTTCCTTCCTTCCTCCCTCTCTCCCACCCCTGCAGTCGATCAATGCGTGGACGGGTTTCACTTTCGCGGTGTTAAAGTGTTGCACCACCGCAAATTGAAGAGCCCGCACTGACGAGAAAACTGGATTGCGGATCACGATTCGTCAATGACATTTTCCAATTATTTGATATTTTTTCATGAAAAATTCTTTGTGATATTAATTTGACGGTATTATTTCGTATTTGTACGATCCTGAATTATTACGTTACTTCACACACATACACAAATATTATCTAAATATGCAAAATCTCAGAACCAAAAGCAATGTGGAAAATAGCCGCGTGATTGAGAAATTATTCTAGATTACTGACCATTAATTGTCTTTACGTTTGTTACTTATTTTTGTATCGATTTAGTCGGTTCCAAATAGTTTCTTGTTTCGATTTGGGTGTATTGCAAATTTATCATTTCCCAGAGTTACGCAAATATAATGGTGCAAGGAATAGAACTGCGCACCGCCAGGACTTTTTAATTATTCCTTCGATAACGATCGCGCCGGTTAACTTTTGCGAGACTTAATGATGATGCTTGAGCTTAATCGAGTGTTTGCTCGACGATAAAAATAAAAAACGTAAACCTATAAAAAAAATAGCAGATAAAAAATAGTGGACATCAATGGTGAAGTTTCGATTATTCATTCGAAGTGTTATTGAACGGATGAGAGTGGAATATACGAACTCGCTTCCTATAGATCGTTAGCAAGTAGGATCGAATAACAAGCGGAAGGTAACACACATGACAACGATATATACGATCAAATTAATAATCTCAAAACGTACTATAAAAATTCAAAGCCTTTCTAATGTACATATAATCCGCTTAAAAGGACATTTAATCCGTCATTTGATTATAAAGCAACTTTCCGTGGCTACTATAAGAATATAAATTAATTACTATTGCAGAATATTGTAGAATATTATAGAAATCCTTAAGCTGTAATGCTTCTACTATAATAAATAACGATGAAATTTGAGATCATTTTGCGCATGGAAAAACGTTGTCGAAATATCTAAAATTTTAGCTAAATGCAGATTTAAAATTAATTTTGTAACCATTAAAATTACATAGGAAACTCAAACATGATAAACAATGCTGTTAAAAATATTTATATTTTAAGAACTCTTCCTAGAAATTATTTTTTAATAAAATTATTTTTAGATTTGTATCTAGTTAAATTTTTAGATATTTTAACAAAATTGCTTTTTTCGTGCAATAAAGGTAATAAAATTCCGTGAAATAATTTTGTTAATCTTTTTTTTGTGCATTGTAAATGTAGCAGATATTTGAAATATAAAAAATATATTATTAAAGTTAATTAGAGCCATTTTCTTTTTGATCCTATTACAAATTATAATTGTGCGTTATTAAAATTTAAAAAAAATATATATAATAAGATTAGGAACAATAAAATAAGAACTTTTTTTTTTAAATAAAATATTTTTGCGTAAAAAATTTTCCGACATCGAATTAAATTAACAAGAGTTTATTAATAATTAATAAGAGTTTTCGATTCTGTTTGCAGCAAAGGATGGAGGCTAGCGAGTGGGATCACGCGACCTTGAGAGAGGAAGAATTCGAGCAGCATGCCGTATATTTGGTACCGGATGTATCGGCATCACCGAGCGATACCAATCGTGCGGAGTCGTCCTTGCCACGGAACCTGGTCCTCAAACCTTCTCAAGCCCTCAACGATGTACGTTTTTTTGTAAGAAAAAAACTCGTCTCGAAATCTCCTCAGCAGAGAGGAGTCGTGTGTTTAATCGTGAAATGCATTGGGTTATCAATTCTTCGACGCTATCTAATTCACGCAAAGTCACGTAAAAAAACTGATAATTTCTGGAAAAAAAAATTACAATCTACTAAAACGAAACATTAAGCGCTATTAAACTGTAGAAACTTTGGAATTTAAATAGATATTCGTACACACGAGAAATATTAATCGTAAACTAAGAATAGTACTGGTAGAAAGTTGGTATAATAATTTGTGACTTAGTCTCTCATTTAGAGTTTTCTTTTCACCTGTCTCCTATAGTTCATAATTTATAAACAGCACAAGTTCTATAATTACAGTTCACATAATGTATTGAGTTTTTAGTTTACTGAAATCTTGTAAAAAAAATTTCGTAAAAATTCTTGGATTTTTCCAGATATTTTTGTTCACAATTCCATATAATTTATCGAAGAATTTTTTAATACAACCGTGAAATAAATTGGAATGAAATAAATTAGAAATAATGAAAATAAATTGGAATGAAATAAATTAGAAATAATGAAAATAAATTATATATTATAAATTAGAAGAAAGGGATTTCCCCCACGAGACTATATTTATCATTTATTTACAATTGGATCCGCGAAATCTATATAGAATGATATATAAATATATGTTCACTTCAATATAGTATCAAGTTACTTTTCTTGAGCATTGATAAAAATTCCGTGAAAATCTCTAATTTTCCTAACGATAAAACAGAAATACCTGAAAATTCTAAATTTTTCTAGATTGTTTCAGGTAAAGCCCGGTTTCATTCAACAGAATCATATAATTTTTATAAATAATTTTTTCTTTTTTTAATTTTCCTAATTTTTCAAGAATTCCTGTATAGAAGAAGATAATAAACAGTAAATGACGTGAATCTTAACAATTGTTACAAACACATGTTTTTAGATAGGTTTTGGATAGGTTTTATGTAAATATGGCGCGGAGCGAGGAGGAACATGAAATGCGCGAGAAGGCGTTGGCCGAACGACGCCACGAAATCAAACTTGACCGAGAGACGAGGCTAATTAACTTACGAAGCATGACCTAGAGGCGAAGTTGAATCGTTACACTTTCCTCAGCGTGGCAGAGGAAAGGAAGAATCGAGAACGTTCAATGCAGTCAGCGCGAAACTTTTGCTCAAAGCTTCTCTACGCCGCTTATGAAATTTCGAGTCCGGTGTGAAAATCGAAATGTCCGCGAATCGCAACGATGTAATATATTGAGAACGAGAAGCGCGCGATGGGCTAATCGACGTCGGTCGAGCTTCCGTTTGTCAAAAGAGAAACAAAAGCATCGGAAGCGCGCGCTGGACTGAAAGCACCGAAGAGTTAAATTAGTTTTGCCGAATGGACGTTTCTATGCACTAGGGCGGATTCTATTCTAACGTGAGCCGGAATGAAAATAGGTTCTATCTTCTGCCACGTATTTTAACACAACGCCGGAATAGATGAGAACGAGTGATGAGAATATCGGAGGAAGCAAACAATACGCTTTTACCAATCACCGATCATTTATACATTTTAGTAGTTTTTGCGATTTCCTGAACGAAGCGTAAAGACTCAAAGAGAAAAATTTATCGATAACGGTAAATTTTTCTGCCGGATTTCGAATCCATTATGAATTATACAATTGATTTATGATTCCGAATTAACATCATCGCAAAAATAATCACTTATTATATTTTACTTTTACTTTTATTCTTTGGAAATCTGTAATATCTTTTATCAAAACATAAAATTTACAACAAGGTACAAAATATTACAAAATTCTCTCTCGCTCTTTCTTATTGCAAAGAATTTTTTATTATATTTATACAATTTGATGTTACAAAAATTAAATCATAATTATGATGTATTATGTAAATAGCGAGAGGTAAGAGGCTAAATTGATGTTTAGCTTCAAATATGCATCATTTCTCAATTTTAGTCAACTCGATTAATCGGAAATTATATATGGTAGGTGTTGGGTGTATGGAGCACCAGTTACATCCCCAAAGGAACACGTTTTGGCCCTCTGGTTGGTCAGGTGTATACGAAAGATTCGGTACCGGCAGACGCGAACCGGAAGTACTTCTGGCGGGTAAGAAATTAATTTGACATCTCTTATTCAACCAAGATATTATTCCAATTTACGGTAAATAATTTTGAGGCAATGGTCAACGTAAGTAGATTCGGTAATACCAATAAAAATTTAAAAAAAGAAGACGCAGAAAAAGTCTAAGATGGAATGAGAAGTCAACAAAGACCAGAAACTGGTTTTAACCGATGTGGCGAGTTTTAAAGCGAAAATCCACGAGAAGCCGTTGATGCCTCGTAATTTATCAATTCGTTACAACGATTATTTGGTTCCTCTACAACTTTCTCACGAAACACACGATACAAATCACGATGACAGTTAACAAATGCAAACATTAACCAGTGCTTTTGCAGTAGTTTTTTTGTAATAGTTCAGTATTTTCTCATAAGAAAATATTTGCGATGATATATAAAATGTTTGTAAAAATTTAAATTGTAACTTTGGTTGAAAATATAACTCTAGAGGCTCTTTATAACCACATAGTTATCAAGAAAATATGTTAATATTTTCATTGACAACATTTTGCACCATAAACTCTTCGGTGTTACTGTAAGTATCGCATATCAGACTGTATCTTTTACTTTAGATGCTACATAACTTTTTTTATTAATAAAGATAAGATATTTTAATAAAAAAAAGATATACATTTACTTATTATTGTTACATTTCTTAATGTCTTACGTTCGAATGAAAGAAAATTTGTTATAATATATTCATTTGATACAATATTTTTACAAAATACTCAGTATATTATATACATGATAAAATGTGTATCATAAAGCACTGAAGGGTTAACGATGTAATAATAAACGATTGATATTTATAGTGTCAGTTAAAATTGCTACCAACATGAAGAATGACTTTAAGAACGTATAAGAAATTTAAAAAATTTTCAAATGATTTTTTGATGTTTTCGGAATATGATAGAGCATATCTATAATTAACAAATATGTATCTATAATTAAAAAAAACTGTCATCGTGATATTCTCGTGGAACCGTTTCAATCGTCGCAAATACAAAAATGATTTTTGCATTGCTCAGGTATACAAGAACAACGAGCTGTTCTATTACATCGACGGTTATGACGTTCAGAAATCGAATTGGATGCGTTACGTGAATCCCGCCTACTCGTCCGAATCGCAGAACCTAATAGCATGCCAGTATAAGGTAAAGTAATTTTACCGATCGCATCTTACAAAGGAGAGCATATATTTGAAATCGCGTCTAGATTATGGGCAAGGGAAAAAGCTCACAATTGTTGCTGCATCCGTGTTTCAGATGAACATTTATTTTTACACGATCAAGCCGATATTACCGCATCAAGAGTTGCTGGTTTGGTACTGCAGGGAATTCGCGGAAAGGCTCAATTATCCGCTCACCGGTGAGCTGATGCTTCAGAGAATACGTAAGTAAATATGTTGGAAACAATTTCTGCGGTCTATCGATAGTTCGGTGATCGATACTCTATGGCGTATTCTAGAGATAAGTTTGTACTCTCACGCAGGATGAGGCGCGAGACATATTAGAGAATTCGTAAAAAGAAACGTTTTTTTTTATCGTCATGTTTATTCAATTTTATTATCCTCATGTTTTTCTTTTAATCCAAGAATTTGTGTCTTGTATAAACTGAAGCATCATTCAATTTCATCATGTTAACACAATGATTGCTCGTTCTTTGATATGATGACACTACGAGTCCTTACACAAGATATATATATATATATTCCCCTTAAGCTAATATAACGTGGAAATGAAATCATAATATGAAAATTTAATGTGCAAATCGAAATCTCGATATACAGCTAATATTAAAACGTTTAGCGTTATGAGGAAAGATCATTTATATCTTGTATTAAATTTCCCTTGATTATTCATATATTTCTGTCAGCATATTTTATGACATTTTTTTATTGTCTGTGTTTATGAATAATCTTCTGTATAAAATAGAAGTTATGATTATTTCAACGGTAGCTAGTGTCGCATAATACGATTTAATTCGAATTAAGAGAATTTTATGTGCGATCTTGTGTTCATTTATACAGCAGAGAACCTTTCAACTATATAAGCGATTTTGTAAATTATATAGTGTAATGTTACAGAAACATTGTAAACCAGGAGTAGTTAACTTTTTTGTCTGGCTTACCATTGGAGATTCGAAATCTGTGGTGTGTCACTTTACTACAGAATTAAGCAAAAAAAAATGACCATAATCTTACTTATACTTTCCTCTCTTGCATTGAAAGCAAAAAAACTTCTTCTGTTTAACAAAGTTTACTTCTTTTACTGTGTTTTGTTTTACATTCATTTTAAGGTAGTTTAGCATGAAAATGAACAAAACAAACACAGTTAGAGAACTCAAGTGTAAAAAATAAAGTTTAGTGAAGTACAGTTGCTATTTTACTGTGTCATGTTTTGTTTTTTTAATTTTTCTCATACAGAGCGTGCTTCTTTAGGCGCATTTACTACTGAGAATGTCTACATGCTAGTAACACGTATTTTGTGTGTATGTGTGTGGATGCGCGCGGATTAGTCGCCTCTGTTATATATATATATATATATATATATATATAT
>NW_017275598.1:182792-254486 GCF_001594065.2 Cyphomyrmex costatus | reverse complement strand
ATATATATATATATATGTAATATACATATATAGAGTGTCCCACAATTTGTAACTTAAAATCTAGCAAGAAAGTTTTTAGAAAATTTAGTATATATGATGAGCACGCCTTCAGTTTACTCACAGGTGACTATCTAAACGTAGTTTGTAATTAATCATATTTAAATTCTAATTATCTGAAAAAATAACTTAACGCTTAATTATATTTAAAATAACAATTTATTGTGTTTACAAATAACTTTTTATTTAATTTTTTGAGAACTCTTTTGTTGTAATATTTTAAATCGCGGATTTTAAGGCATTCTGTAGAATATAGTAGTTACAGCAAAATTTTAATAAATCCAAAACCATGTATTGGACTATGAATCTTGAATAGAATCTTATACATAAAATCCTACGCTAGCACTCCGTAAGCATAATTGGCACGGACAAGCAAGTAAGTAAAATAACAGATACACACGAAAGCTGTCCTTTATCTTTTTAAAAATCTATTCAGTGCAATCGAATGTTGTATAATAAAATCCCATTCTGTGAACGCATCTTTGTTGTGAATTAAAAGCTCGTAAAATAAACTCCTGTCTATTTTCTCATTTCTTATTATTTGTTTTCATATTTAAAATAAAATTGAATATAGAAGGGAAAGTTCATAATATAAAGACATCATTTATTATAGTTTCGACGAATTCATAATAGGTACGAGTCATAATAAAACATAATAGTAAAATTTATTGAAATAATAATAAATAAAAGGCAATATTTTTCTCGCTTATATACCTAAATTATAATCTTTTTATGCCGCATGGATTGTATTTAAATTTATTTAAAGATATGTATTACACATACCGTTTTACCAAAACGAAAAAATTATGAAAAAATTACATTTTTATATTATATTTGGAAATAATACAATAAATTTAGCAGTGATCTAGAGACTTGAATAAAAAATTATTTCAATAAGTAGTAGTTATATTATATAAAAGTAGATAGAAATTTTATTTAAATTATAAAATTGATTTATTAAATATAAATATTGACCTTTTTCTTTAAATATTTTATATGCATATAATATTTATTTTTGTACATAGAGTATAAATTTTCAATTTAAATTTTTACAGATCAATGATGCTTTCTAATATTTCCTTAAATATTAATTGCAATATTTATTATTGAAAGGACATTATTATACAATATATTCATTATCAATTATTTTCAGGACAACAAGTACAACAATCAACGCTACCAACGGAAATTTCGCCCGCTGTCGATGTGATATCGCCTCTGAAAGATCCGTCAATCTACGAGAGGCGTCAGATGACACCAACAGATGGTTCCGTGAGGTCAGATGAGGGTTACCATTCAAATGGCTATCATGACGAGATTTTGACACCACCTGAGGAAAGCAGTGAGTCCGATAGTGAGAACAACTACGTGTTGGATTTCAGTAAAAATGCCAAATCGTCAGTGTGCAACGATGAGATTCTGAAGCAGGACAACACCGTGGCGAAGAACGAATATAGGAAAGTTAAGATCAAAATTTCCAAGACCTACGGTAACTTCCAGGCGACGAAGGGTATAACTGACGGCCCTACGAAGGATAAGGACCAGGAGTTGTCTAGCCGAGCAGTCACTCCAGAACTCCAAAAGCCGGTATCACCAATCATTCTGCAGAAAAGCACGGTTCTATCGACTGTGACCGAAGATGAGATATCCGAGAAGAACATGAAACCCTTTTACGAGCCGGAAGTCAAAGGTGGTAATCTGCCAATGTCTGGCAGATCCACCTATATAGCCAATCCCAGTAGTTCCATTCTGGAGAACATTCTGCTACGTAACAGCACAGACAACAACAACAATAGCCACAATCATCATCATAATAGCGGCTCGCAACAACACCATCAGCATCATCAACTGCATCATCAAACTCATGTAGACTCAGTGACGCCACCTCCCTCCAGTCCCACCGAGATGGCATATTCTTACAAGAAGTCTCATCGTTATGGAAACATTTTACCCTGCAGCCCGGATTCTAGTTCGAATCTGCCCCTACAAACGGACTCGTGTGTGAATTCGACCAGCGGCAACGGTGGTGCGCTATCTAGCATGCAGAGTCCCACCGGTAATCTGCACTCCAGCACAGGAGGAGGGCTGCATTCGAGCACTGCTGGAAACAACGGCAGCTTACCGCCGCATCCGGGAAGTTTGCACTCGTCTAGCAACACCGGCGGCGGCATACATTCCAGCACGAGCGTGCTCTCGTCTAGCGCGATGCTAACGTCTACCAGCCCGCATTCGGCATCCACAACGGCAAACGGTTGTCCGCTCAAGCGGAAGACCAAATCGCCGTCGCCATCGTCAAGTCAGAATGGTGTATCTACTCCAACAACGATCCTTTATTCGGGCAGCTCCGGGACCGCCGCTGGCTGTCAGATCGAGTCCGCCAGTCCGGTTTACCCGAACTCCGCCGGCAGTAGCAGTAGCAGCACCAGCAGCAATCAGAGCATCTCGCCGATTTCGCCTATTCAATCGCCCTCATCCTACAGTCCGTACGGTAGTCTGTACGGCCACCAGAATAGTTCGTTGCATCACAACATGGGCTCGTCGTTGTCTATCAACTGCACCGCTTATTCGCCCACGCCGAGCGGCAATGTCGTTTACGAGAGGACGACGGATGGCAGACGGTTAGAAGCCACCAGCAGCGGCGGTCATCAATTGCCCACCTCCTCAACTATGCAAATTGATGGCAACCAAGCGTTGATCACCGGCACACACAATCTTCACCTCGGTCATCACCCAGGTCTTACCATTCATCCAAACTCCTCGTCATCACTCAACAGATACTCACCGGCAAGCTCTTTATCACCGGACGATCATGGTTGTTCCCAGAGCGGCTCCCTCAGCCCCAATTCTCAGGGCTCGAGGGGTTATAGATCGCTGCCTTATCCGCTCAAGAAAAAAGACGGCAAAATGCATTACGAGTGCAACGTCTGTTGCAAAACCTTTGGTCAGCTATCAAATCTCAAGGTACACTTGAGGACGCATTCTGGCGAAAGACCCTTCAAATGCAATGTTTGTACCAAAAGCTTCACGCAACTCGCGCATCTCCAGAAGCATCATCTCGTTCATACCGGTAAGCTAATACGAGTATTAACTATTAATTGATATAAATCTCGATGTGATTGTCAAAGTAAGTCAATGTGCTCTTTGTTTCCTACTTTTCTTGCTTTTTATACCTTTTGCTTCCTTTCCTCTTTGCAACCATTTTATTGACAATTACATTTCTTGCTACATATTTCTTGTTTTTTCCTATCTTAATTTTTGTCTCGGGCGATAGAAAACGAAGAACAAGATAAGAAGTAAACAGACATGTGAAAAATAGCGAAAAGCAAGAAACAGGAAACAAAAAGCACATTGTAAAATGAGCTTAACCAGGAGGAGAAAACTTGTTTTCATCCATTTGACGTCATCTACAAGTTTAGCTACAGGAAATCATGAACTTCTAAGTCATTCATATTGTCGATTTGCATTAATACTGATATCAGAGAGAAACTTGAGAGTGGACATCCTGGCATTTTTCGTGTATCAAATTCATAGGATAATGTCCATGTTTTTATAGTTCTAATTTCTATACTATTACGTGGGTTATAATCAGTTGATTGTTCATCTTTGCCCAACATATAGTATAGAAGAGATTCGCAGAAACGTGAACATTACTATGAGGTTTGATACACAAAAAAGCAGGGATGTACATCATCAGGTTTCCCTCTGTTGATATCAATTGATACAGATCGGGCAGTAGAAATTCAAATTAGAGATGATCAGTATGATACAGAAATAGAATGAAATAATTCTAAAAATTTAGAATCTATTTCACTCTATGTCTGTGTTATACTGATCATCTCTAACTTCTACCAGAGAGAAACCTGAGTGGACACCTTGGCCTTTTTCAAAAACCAAGTTTTTCTCTCTGCTTCTACTGCCGTATTAATTAAATTGGTTCGTATCAATTAAAATCAATGCGTATCGACAATATGGATGGATGATTTAGAAGTTCGTGATACAGATAAACTTGTAGATGGCGTTAAACAGATAGAAACAAGTAGAAACAAGTATTCTCTCCCTGGAAGTAATCAAAAGGGGGCGTCGAGTAGCTGCGTGCGTAGCACGCTTGACTTGACCGGCTCGATTCGTGATTTTCCGTTCCGGGTTTAATTCCAGACGTTCCGCATATCGCGGTTTTTCCGCGCTGTTTACGAGAGTATTGATTAAGTAGGAAGGCTTAAGCCGTTGTGAAAATTGAAAAGTTTAAGCCCGTTGTCAATGTAAAATAATGTTGAAAAAGAGGAAATTCGATTTTGTGGTATACTGTAGTAGTCTGTTCTGATAACTTCGTGTCATATAATCTTAACTGAATAGGTTGAACACACGTTAATTCGCCGAAAATTAACAAGAAAAAAAAAGTAATAATCAAAATAATATCTATCTTTTCAACATGTTATTAATGTATTTTATAAAATGTTCACCTTTTGTAATGCTTAATTTATTCATTGAAGATTTCAGTGGAAAATCTATATCATGCTTTAAACTTTTTTTTTAATAATTACTTTCCATTATCCTGCATAGACAAAATATAACAAAGATATTATGTTGCAAATCGTATGTAACATCATATAACGTTATAATTGGATAACTAATTTATATATTATATATAGGTACATAATAAAGATTCTCGATTCTTTTTTATATCTGAATGTAACATTTCTTAAATACGAAGAAGATAACAATTGTCTCATGACAGATAAAAGTTACCAAAAATTTGAGCAAGATATAAATTATTATCCACTGCCAGATATTTTAGATAATAACATATTTGTATATTTTTATCAAATATGACTTTCCTCAGGTGAAAAGCCGCATCAATGCGAGATATGCAAAAAGAGGTTCAGCTCGACTTCAAACCTAAAGACCCACCTTAGACTGCACTCCGGTCAAAAGCCGTATGCCTGCGACCTTTGCCCTGCCAAGTTTACCCAATTCGTTCACTTGAAACTGCACAAGAGGTTACACACAAATGAACGACCCTACACCTGCCAAGGTTGCGATAAAAAATACATTAGTGCAAGCGGCCTCAGGACCCACTGGAAGACAACGAGCTGCAGACCAAATAACATCGAGGACGAGCTCGCGCTCGCCGCAGCTGTGGGTTCGCCGACGTATTACGAGTATGGCCCTGATATGAATGTTGGTAAGTATGAACTCTCAACAAGAGTACAATAAAAAAAGAAATTGCTTATATTTGATTGATGCACATTGTTAAGATAATCGTGAAGAAAATCCATTAAAACATCAATCAACTAGTCAATATATTTAAAATCTCAGAAAAAATTGCCCAATTATTTCAAAGCAGAATATGCTTGGCATTAGATAAGAAGATAAGGATAACACTGGATTCTTGCAGGAAATATGCCCAAGGAATGTGAGTTGGAGCACATTGATAATTACGATAGGCATGGATCGACACATGGTCCACACTCCACGTCCCTCCACAACCTGGAAAATTCTGTGGGTCGACCAAGCGTCATAGAAACGTCCCAGCCGCACATTATTGAGTGTACATAAGTACATTACAATGTTACATAAATACATAAGTCACATGGTGGGGTATGAGCCCCCTTCTGCTCGAACGCAAAATACAATTGTGGAAACGTAAGAGAATTGCTCGCGGCAAAAAAGAGAATGAACATGGGAGCTTTCTTTCTCTGGAATGGCAGTAAAAAACAGAGCTTTCGCAATAGTGTTTCATGGGAAATCTTCGTAAAGTCTTTTTAATTTCGATGAAATATTTTGGTTGATTTTTAAAATGATTTTTATGATAAAATAATTTTTATAGGTTTCTATTAATATTTTCTATTAATTTTGTTTTTATTACATTCATTATTATTAATTATTATAATTTCGAATTGTTAGAATAACTTCGAAAGTTAAACTTGAATGATATTAGAAATAAAGAAAATATTCTAGATTTTAATCATTTAATTTAATTAATTTTTCTACGGCCATATTTCATCAAAATTTTAGACGATTTATGAATAATTTCTCAAAATAATAAGAGAATGCGGAAGAAGATTGTAATCAATCCATAAAATGATTGATCATCGTTAATTGCACAATAGAAGTTTAATCGATTGATCAACAACCGCCTAATTTTTTAGCGGACACTTTAAACTTTGTTGCTTTAATATCGAAGACGATATGAAAAAAAGGAAGATGGATTTTTTTTGTAGGAAAGCTGACGAAGTTCTGTCTAGAAACGCGCATAAAGTTCCTTCCTTGTAAATTATCCTTGTAAATACTCGTTTCTATATTTTTTCTATCGTAGCGTTATCAACGAAAGGGAGAATGGTGTTCGAAATAATTAAGTTTAATCGCTTGATAAGATCGTAATACTGTCATTTCAGGAGAAATAGAAAGAATGGTCGCAACGATACCAAAATCGGGTTTCTCGATTACTCTTCCACGATGCATTTTGGAATTGCACGTCGAAGACACACCATAATGATACAATGAATTTCCAATAACTCAAATTAATTTACATAAAAGGCTTCCAGTTGAAGCTTAAAAAGTAATTTTTTTACATTCTTTACATCAAAATTTTTTTTACATTTCACAAAAATACCTGTATGTGCAAAAAATATATTACTGCTTTTTAATCCATTCAACAACACATATGATGCAGAAATTTAATATTGGAAGTTATTAAAAAAAATTATTTCAATTTTGCAAAAATTAAGAGTTGAAAGTGCAAGAAAGATTAATTTCAAATAACATGGTTTTAACACTTTTGTGGGACTTGAAGTATTTTCCGATAAATTAGCTTAAAATACGTCAGGTTTCCGAGAAAATTGAAATTAAATGCGTCAAAATTGGTAATTTTTGCTATGTTTACCACATTTTTTGCGGCCAAAATAAATTTTTTTTCAATTTTATTTACGCCACTTTAAAGCTTTATCTTTTATCTATAAAATAAATTTATAATTATTACAGTATGATTTTCTTCATATGCATAATTAATATATTATAAATGATTAAGTTAAATAGATAATGTGATTATTACTATTTATAAATGTGTAAAATGTAAGTACATGAATTATAATGGTAATAAACAATTTCATGGGATAGTTAAGAGTGCCAAAATGCGTGACTACGTTCCTGTCCAGTAAAAATATTTGGAAATGTAATTACGTCAGTTGGAATCTCTGACAGTACGAATTATAGTAATTGTACCGTGATAAAAATATAAATTTACTTCATACATAAGTAAAAGATAGCACTTTAAAGTGGCGCAATCGAAGTTGAAAAAAAAAACTTTGTTCGCAAAAAAGTATCGATAATAAATATAGCCAAAATTATCAATTTTGGCACATTTAATCTTAATTTTCTCAAAAACTTGTATTAAGCCAATTCTGTGTAATTGTATTTGTTTTCAGCGAACAAAAATCCATGGAAAAGACGCTTTATTTATTCAGATTCCTCAACAAAGATTTATTTTTGTATAACTGTGTAAGAATACTTTTAGAAGATCGCAATGATCATGGCGTTAATTACATTGCAAAAACTAACTTTAAATGCATTGCAGGTATAATTCTTAAAACGAAATTTCGTGCGGTCTTCGACGTGCTTTTTACGACCGACCTAAAATTTTAGGCTGGTATGTAAAATGGCGGATTTTGTCGGCACCCGTCATAATTAACGTTCGCATAATAGTGAACGCTAAATAACAAGGAGCAACAAGAAAGACTCGAACAACTAGTGACGACACGACTGCAACTATACGAGACCTGTACCTGTACATATATATATTAATATTATTATTATTACTTATTCGATAATTTAAAAAAAAAGTAATATAAGGAGCTCTAATTTATGAATACCTTTATACATATAAATATATATACCTATATATGTGTATATACATCCGTGTGTACACATGTATATGCGTATATGTACTTGCGTGTATACGCACATACATGCGTGCATATCGTCGTCATTGGTTGGCGGACGGTAGACTGCGCTTTATGTTAACTTTTGCGAAATAAATTTTATTAGAGATTTCATTAATAATATTAATTTATTGACGCGTGTATAAAAATACGTTGAAACTGTCGGCGTGCGCTTCTATTATACTCGTATAAGAATGTTCAAAACACGAGCGGCACACAACTTTGTTAGCACTTTGAAAGTGTCCTTTTGTTTTAGCATTCTTAAGCAAAAAATTCTAGATTTACGGTAATGAGATCGTTAATATTTATCAAAATTTTACGTCGAGAATTTTGTATAGTAGATTATAGTGTAATTACGATAACGAGATTTCGCTTTTCTCGGATTTTAATCGCGATAAAAGTAATAGTACATGTGAATCGTGCACTGAAATTTTTGATCGCGTTTATTTGCATATTATTTCGATCCTCCATTAATATTATATACTATATACATACTTATTGTTACTGTCTTTATTAGCATCCATGTTTGAGCATGTTTCTATTTATTTCAGCTATGCTGAACTTTTCTTTAACGCCCATTAATTTAAACAAAAACATATTTTGTATAAATTATAAGTTTTGATCGCAAAGACAATTCTTTTCATTGTACATTTCGATGAAGATATCCATAGCTTTAAATGATCAAAATTTAAAAGTGGAGAGGACAATCGTCTGTATAAATCAGAAATTATGATAGAAAATCTAGTCAAAATGTCTTGAAAAAAATACTAGTGCAATTACGAATTTTTCTTAAGAAAAATATGTATTTCAAAGTCGAATAAAATCTTCGCAGCAATGATTATCAAATATTACGTGCGCGAATCGATTCTTCGATCACATTGTGCTTCCTATACATAGCACAGAAAGTAAAAGTTAGAATTAACAAATCGTCGAAAATACTATTCTTCTTTCTTGTAGCTTCCATTAATTTATTCGGCGAATTCATAACTTCCATTAATGCTAAGCTAGGTCGAACGAGTTAATTCTAAGCGCAGCTTACCGTACGTGATGCGAAACAATTCACTTTTTACTGAGGGACGACTCCAGGGTTTCGTCATCGGAAAGTACGGGGACGAGAGACTTTTTTTTAACAGACGATACGAATTTTTAAACAAGATCGAGAACCTTCGAGTCGTCATTCTGTAAAGATATTAATCTAAAGGACGTATCGCAGACTGATATACACATGGCTATCGAGCGTTTGTGAGATTTTAAAGAGTAACGTGCATCGCGATACGATTCCGTGCGAAGCGAGAGAGAAAGGGGAAAAAAGAGTGAAAGAGAGTGTGCGAGAGCGAGAGTGTGCGATTTTCAAGGATGCAGGAGTGTGTTACATTATCATTCTAAATTTCGGTTTTCTTCGCAAGATCCTCCGAGGCTTCGGTTCCGCAAAAATCTCTCCCTTGCGTCCAACGTTGCGACGCTAAACAATTTTGAATCCAAAGAAATCCATTTTTTTAACTGAATCCTTTCAGGACGTAGCAGGAATACGCGATCACCATATTCATCATTCACCCTTATGCCGAAACCGCGGTGCTCGCGTGCGAGATCTTTACGAAACTGATGATCCTCGTTTCTCCACTCCGAAAATTATTATACCTATTACCCTCATATTATTCACTACCTGCCTGCCGGGCATTATTGAGCGAAGAATCCTTCCTCGATTATCCCGGCAATTATACCGTAATAAGTTTAATGAGCGTTCAAAGTGGACTCGCAAATGATGTATTGTATTATAGATTCACAAGGCCTTTATACTGATTTGCTGATATCTTTTTAATAATCAGGCAACGTGGACGATTCGTGGGAATTCTACGGAATGTCGAGTAATGAAAAAGTCTGTACAATGTAACCTATGTTATAGCACTAGTAGAGATACTAGAGATTACAACTCCAGGAACTCCTCGAATGTTCTATGAGAGATTTGTGCGGGTGTTCTCAGTGTCAATCTGTGAGGCGTTCATTTTATAGAATGACACTGGAAGCATAAAAGATGAGAAGCGATATAGAAGCGATCTAGGAAACATTTTTATTCGGATTTTTATTCTCGTTATACAATATCACATTGCAAGCAATAATAAAAATTCCTTTGGTGATATCAGTCGCGGTTCCTGGTGACGTTCTTCACGATCGAATGTCATTCTGTACATTGTCTCGATTCCCCACCTTGCCTATATTTTGAGAACACTATTATGAATAACGAAGTTATTTATATTACTATAAAAAACGGAGCTAGAGGAGAAATCTAGGCACTTAGGATTTTGAAAAGCTAATAATGAGACGTTGAGAATGAGAAAAAAGGGAGTAGCACACGGCACAGCGAGTAAAAAGGCAAACGGTGAAGACCATGTAAATACATACGCTGAAAGTAGTGAAATAACGAGGGAGCGACAAGCGAGAGCGATTAATCGCCTCGAAAACAAATAAGCAATATTTAGTTCTTATCATCTCGTAATAATTAAACGATAACGATCCAACTGTACTGTGCACGCACACGCGCACGTACGCGTGCACGCGCTCGTACGTATTTAAACGACTATAAATTAAATGTTAATTATCCTTACACTTCGTATACATATATAAATATATATATATATATATAGTGAAATTGTTACGCATTTATTATCATTATAATTATTGAATAGGTAATGCTCAATTAGCATTTGTTTCTTAAAATAAAGAATAAATATATGGCTGTTGGATATTTATATGCACATATCACTTCCATACCTACATATCTCGTTATATACAATAAAATCCGATATCATCATTGTAACGATGCTTATAATGACACAGAAGTCATGTTTAATATCGATCATACACAAGGGGAAAAGATTGACAAGGATATGGACATAAACTAAACATATCAATATATAAAACTATAGAACAATAAATTTTTCAGCTTTTATTGTAAATTGATCTACAAGGTCGGTCATTGATCCTGATTCAATGTCATTTACAATATCATCATAAATAATAAAATGCCACAGCATTGCTGTTACTTATTGTTTACACATGCATCTACAATCAATTCGAGTTTGCCTCAAAGTTTCCACAATGAATTTATACATTACTTCATGACAAAAAGAAAAATTTAATTTATGTTACTTAAATTTCGCTAGTCTTTCGTCGTCAAAAATTGATACCTTCGGCAAATAAATCGTATAAAACTGGTAGTCGCCGAAAAGTAAAAGGGAAGGAAGCTACACTGTTAAAAAGTTCATTATAAATTGAAGTAATATATGTAGAGAGAAAGCTTGTAGTTATGAGGCAATTGAAAAGTAATAAAATTATTTAAATGAAATCTAAATTGTGCATTAGTCTTAAACGTAATGAATGTGTACATTGAATTTCATACAATACACAAAACTTTATGGAAAGTACAATACATTTCATAAAATTTTAAGAAAAGTATATTAAACTTGATACATATATTTGTACTTTTCAGTTACAAATACATTAAATTTATTGTAATATATATATTACAAAATTTTTTTAATTCAACTTTTAATTTATAAGTATATTAAATTTCATATTTTTAACAGTGTATCTTTAAATTGTCATGTATAAATTTTACATTCGCATAATCGATCTCCCCTAAATGGAGATGTTAGTCAATCTTTCTTGTATGTTGAGAGAATAATATACATTCCTATAGTAATTAGAAAAATAATACAATTTTGCCTTGATAATGAAAACAATTAACTATATGCATAGATGCATAATCACATGATTTACACGGGTACAATCATTTGAGTATGTTGTCACAGCTAATCAATTCTCTGGAAACAATACGGAAAAAAGGAACTTTTCATTTATAAACGATATGAGATGACGAAATTTCATTTATATATTCTGTATATTGCTATCGCGATTTTGTTTAGTACATTTTTAAGATGCGAACATCCTGAATACCACGATGGAGAAATCAAGTATACCTACTTTATCAAGGTACGGGACTGTCTGTTCCACTCCCACTGTTGGTCCCAGCTTCTGTCTTAGTAGCAGCCACCCTATCACCTCGCTTGGACGTTTTTGATAATGATGCTACTTCTTTCAATAAACTAGATATCTTGTGCTGCATATTAGAAATTTTTGTCTCATACTCTTTCTCCGATGCTTTCATCTTATTACGAAGTTCCGTCTCGGATGTAAAGTTTTTAGCCTTGAGTTCAGTGATCTGTAATCAAAATGTCAGCATGTATGTGTCTGTTTTATTATAATATTTCTAAAAAACTTCCGAAAAATCTACTCACTTGTCTATCTTTTGCTAATAATTGGCTCTCTTTTATGCTGATTTGCTTTTGAAGATTCGCTATCTTCTCTTTGAGTTGTGTAACTGCTACCACGTGATCCGAACTGTTTGGATCGTGAGGGTCGTGCACACCAGCCATCCGCGCCGCTTTCGCAGGAATGGGACCATTTGTATCTCCACCTTCTGATTGTGGTGGCAGCTTTGTCACATCGACTCTGTGTGGTCTTTTATTGTGGCCCTTCAATCTACAAGAAAAATATGATACATGTAATTGAGAAATTCGAATACAATTTAAAATGTACGTGTGTCTATCGAAATATTGCATCTCCTATAAAACATGTTTCAAGAAATTATGGTGTATACATAATATTAAAGCTACCGAGCACAAGTTATCTTATGATATTACAAATTTGGATAATTACTTTTGTTCTTTGTGCTTCGCGGCCCGCTGTTGCGCCAATTTCATATGCGCTTTTCTTTCTGCATTTGTTTGCTTTGTCCTCGCCAACGCTCGTTTATACGACAGTGTACACAGCCAACATAATAACTTGCCATCTACCTAAAAACCAAAACATCACCGTAACCGATTAAGTAACATTGCGATAGAGTAGATTCATTACCATGTACCAACAAGAGAGTAAGGTCTTAGTTGTAGAAATTATACTTGATGTTTATTCGCTCTCTAAAAAAAGAAAAGAAGTCGTGACAGGAAGTCAAATATATGAACTCGGAAAATATACATATCGTATCAAATCAGAATACACATTTACTATCGATTATTCAAAATAAAAAAGGATCGCAAAATTTTGCATTTATAATCTGAACAAATATATTTTAATATTACTCTCACTAAAAATTTATCGCATATTTTGTCTTATACATAATCTTTTCACAGAACATATTCATTGTTTAAAGAATACTTTAAGCATTAAACTCTAAAATCTAAAGAATAGGAATAAGAACGTTATCACATTACAATAATTTATAGTATGCATGATTTAGGAAATGTATTCACATGTATTTTCAGAAAAGTAAGAGCGTGTTGTTTCAACATATATAAGCAAAAAGAAAAAGAAAAACAACATGGAAGAAAGAGATAATTCAATACAAAATCTAGTTTTTATATATATAGCTGTATAATATAGAAATGATCTCTCTTTCGAATATTTAAAATTAGGAATATACTGTCTTTGCAGCAAACTGTATTTGCGTTACCTTCTTATCTTCATCCAGTCTATCAAAGGCACACTTCTGCTTGCATTGCTCGCATGTAACCGGCGGTCCATAGCGTTTTTCCGAATTTGTACACCGTTGGCATTTGCTACCGATAAACGCAGCAATAGTATTGCAGTACTCGCAAGCTGATGGTTTTCCATAGGATTTTACATTCTGTTCGCATTTCTTACATATGGTACTGGTGTTACCCTTTCTGTGGAAGCAATTAAAACAATACAATTCTATTTATTCCATTTTATTAACAATTTTTATAAGAGCAAAAGTGGTTTGTTGTCATACATACATGGTTTGCTGGAATTCTGATCTACAGTATGTACATTTTACTACAGGAAAGGCTCCTCTGCATTCCTATATGTAAACAATTTTTTTCTTAAAATTACTAGGAATATAATATTGCTAATTTATCAAATATTTCTGCTTTAACCCAGTACGTGAATCATTGTTTTTCACCAATGTCATGTGAACTGTGAATTATTTATGCCAGCATCATGTTTCTCCTAATAAATCAGTTATGTAAAAACTTTCTTTTATTGTTTTATTATCTTTACTTTTTAAGCGGTTTTAAATTCAGATATTATATTAATTTTTTTAATGTGTGTGTGTGTGTGTGTGTGTGTGTGTGTGTGTCTCATCATCAATAAAATTAGACTTATTCGATGCGTTCTTGCATGAAAGGGAAAAATTTATCGCAAAAAGCGTTGTCCCGTGAATCGAGATATTAAGCGTTAAAGTTCACGACTATTCAGGTGTCTCTGTGAAGTTAGCACCTCAACTTTAAAAATCTGAAATTTTAATAACAGTACTGCTTGCACCCGCAATAGTTCTAGAGTTCCTGATAGGTTTCATCAATAGTACTGTTGATTTAGGCCAAAAATTTTAAAAAATAAAAATATGCGGTGCTAACTTCGCGTGGCACCGCAAGATTTGAAAAAGCCGATTTTTATGACGGAATCTCACAGTACTCGAAGAGTACTATAGTTCCTGATCGATTATAACAATAGTACCAGCCATTAAATATTTTTAAATAAATTTTTAAAAAAAGAGCTCGCACCTCAACTTTCAAAAAAATTATTCTTTTTGCGCCATTTTGTAGTACTCGAAGAGTACTACAGTTCCTGATCGGTTTTAGTGACACTACCCACCTTTTTAATATGTTTAAACAATTTTTCGATCCGCGCGCTGGCACCGCACATCAAGAGTAAAGTGCCTCCAAACAGTCAGTACTGGCCGACTTTTCGACTTTTTCCGACAGTACTACAATAGTTCCGAAGAAATATGCAGGTGTCGACCCGAGTACTCCTCGTTTAATACGTTTAAATAATTTTTTAATTTTTCCGCTGGCACCGCACGTCAAGAGTATAATGCCTCTAAACAGTACTCGCATCGAAACCTGCATATTTTTTCGGAACTATTGCAGTATTGTCGGAAAAAGTCGAAAAGTCGGCCAGTACTGGCCGTTTTAGGGGCACTTTACTCTTGACGTGCGGTACCAGCGGAAAACATAAAAAATTATTTAACCATATTAAACGAGGAGTACTCGGGTCGACACCTGCATATTTCTTCGGAACTATTGTAGTACTGTCGGAAAAAGTCGAAAAGTCGGCCAGTACTGGCCGTTTAGGGGTACTTTACTCTTGACGTGCGGTGCCAGCGCGCGGATCGAAAAATTGTTTAAACATATTAAAAAGGTGGGTAGTGTCACTAAAACCGATCAGGAACTGTAGTACTCTTCGAGTACTACAAAATGGCGCAAAAAGAATAATTTTTTTGAAAGTTGAGGTGCGAGCTCTTTTTTTAAAAATTTATTTAAAAATATTTAATGGCTGGTACTATTGTTATAATCGATCAGGAACTATAGTACTCTTCGAGTACTGTGAGATTCCGTCATAAAAATCGGTTTTTTCAAATCTTGCGGTGCCACGCGAAGTTAGCACCGCATATTGTTATTTTTTAAAATTTTTGGCCTAAATCAACAGTACTATTGATGAAACCTATCAGGAACTCTAGAACTATTGCGGGTGCAAGCAGTACTGTTATTAAAATTTCAGATTTTTAAAGTTGAGGTGCTAACTTCACAGAGACTAATCTGAGGTGTGTTAGCTCCCCAACTATAGTACTCAGAAGTACTGATTACAGTACCCACTTCCTTTTGACGAAACGAAGAGTTCCTTATAGTTAATAACAAGAGTTCCGCTAATAAACATTAAAAAAAAAATTTTTTTTAATGAGGTGCTAACTTTTTATCAAATTTCGAGGTGGAATAGTTCTGAGCGGCTTAATAGCTTCAATTTGCGATTGCCTAGAGTTCCTGATATGTAAAAAAAATTTTCGAATATTAAAAAAAAAATTAAAAATTTATGAAAGTTAATTTTTAGATACAATAATTCTGATGATAATTCCCGCTTCTTTTTGACGATACGGAGAGTTCTCTTTGATTTTTAATGACATATGTGCTTAATAATCATTTTTTTATAATTTTTTAAAAATAGGATGCTACCTTTTTAACGAAATTCAAGGTCGCATAGTTCTGATCAGCTTAACAGGACTATTTTGTGAATACCTAGAGTTCTTGATACATAAAAAACATTTTTGAAGAATAATAAAATTTTAAAAAATTAGTAGAAATCTTTGAAAAATTTTTTGAGAGTACCGAGTAGTTCTGAGTGGCGTTTCTTATAGTTCTCGACGAGTCCTATCGAAAACTATTAGGTGCAAAAGAGCGATTGAACCAACGGTTTGCAAGATACAGCGACATTTGTCAGAAGATCAACAATTTTTAGAGTGAGTATATCTCAGAAACCGTTGGTCCAATCGCTTTGAGCCCTGATACTTTTCGACAGAATTCTCCGAGTACTATCCAGAACTCCGAACAGAACTACTCGGTACTCTCAAAATTTTCCGACGTGGGACTTGGAAAAAAATTTTAGGTCAAAAATTTTTTGAGAGTACCGAGTAGTTCTGTTCGATGTACTGGATAGTACTTGGCGAGTTCTGTCGAAAAGTATCAGGGCTCAAAGCGATTGGACCAACGGTTTCTGAGATATACTCTAAAAATTGATCTTCTGACAAATGTCGCTGTACCTTGCAAACTGTTGGTTCAATCGCTTTTGCACCTAATAGTTTTCGATAGGACTCGTCGAGAACTATAAGAAACGCTACTCAGAACTACTCGGTACTCTCAAAAAATTTTTCAAAAATTTCTACTAATTTTTTAAAATTTTATTATTCTTCAAAAATGTTTTTTATGTATCAAGAACTCTAGGTATTCACAAAATAGTCCTGTTAAGCTGATCAGAACTATGCGACCTTGAATTTCGTTAAAAAGTTAGCACCTCATTTTTAAAAAATTATTAAAAAATGATTATTAATAATGTCACACATATGTCATTAAAAATCATAGAGAACTCTTCGTATCATCAAAAAGAAGCAGGAATTACCATTAGAACTATTGTATCTAAAAATTAATTTTTCAAAAATTTTTTATTTTTTTTTTAATATTCGAAAATTTTTTTTATATATCAGGAACTCTAGGCAATCGCAAATTGAAGCTATTAAGCCGCTCAGAACTATTACACTTCGAAATTCGATAAAAAGTTAGAAAAAATTAAAAAAAAATTTTTTTTTAAATGTTATTAAGCGAAACTCTTGTTATTAACTTATAGGGAACTCTTCGTCTCGTCAAAAGGAAGTGGGAACTCTAATCAGAACTCCTGAATACAATAATTGGAGTGCTAACTTAACACACCCACAATTAAATATGTAATTTTAACCAAATGACAATTTTTATTTACTAACAATTGTATATTTTAACGAATTTCTGGCTCATAGCTCTTTTTCTTTTTCATTATTTATAGAAATATATGTTTAATAAAAATAAAAAATGAGTAAAACCGTAAAATCTTCGATATATTTTATTGTGTTATTTGATAAAATACACAATAGACATTTTATCAATTTCAGATATCTCATTTTAACATCAGATTAGAGTAATATGTAACGACTTTAATGTGTGCGCACTAGCCTTGCCAGTAAAAAATACTATTAGAAGTTTGTCAATGCTAATAAGTGCTGAAAAATGACAATTTAATCAATAAATAAAATACCTAAAAATAAAGTATACATATTTTCTGTTTTAATTATTTAAAAGTAAAAATATTCTTACATAATTTAAATTGTAGCAGACAATTAGTTCAGGATTCAGAATGTATCTACATATCTTCTGTTTTTTTTACTTAATAAAAAATACAAATTTTCTTATTTAGTTTAAATTATAGTAAAAAATTTAGGATTCGAAATTTATGCCTTTTTAACTCTTTTTTTGTATGTAAGTTGAGGTTAAATCTAACATTTCTTTAAAGTACACATTATAAACGCGGCTATGTTGATTTATAACTAACCTTATATGAAGTATAATGACTGAATATTAACTGACATTCTCGCTGATATTTAATGAATAAATGACAATATTAATAAGCACCTGCAGTTGTATAATATCATTAAATCATTATTTTCTAACTTACCGACATAAAAAAACTTTAAAATTAAATAACAAAAAACGAAATTTGAATGATAATTCTCCTTTTTCGGAATATATTTTATGCATAAAATTATAAATTAACAAAACTACAGAAAAATTGGAGTATGCGGCGTTGTATTGAACATTTACCAATTTCTAGTAGAATTTCAGAATCCAAAAATATTCAAAAACCATTGGCACTATGAGTGCAAACAAATCATCTTAAAAATTCGAAAAATTCTGTTTCAAAGCCGACAAATATAATACACAGTTTATTTGAATTGGAAATTGTTAATCCGTACAAAATATTAGGCATAAACTAATTCAGACGTAATCTCCTTATGGACTCTCCAAATTCAAAACTTAAGCATAAAGACTCGCTTTAATTGAATATGGCCTTTTCACTTATTTATATTAAATTTTCTATTTCAAACAATTACTTTTTCGTAAATAATCACGTTTTACAGTACAACGTGACAAAAAACTAGTATTCGAACAAGATACAACCTACTGAATCATACTTAAAATTTCTTCTCAGTTACATACAGTTACATACTGAAGCATATTTGAAATTTCTTCTCAGTTACATACATACACAACGTATTTACACAAAATTTACGTTTTACAAACAGGACGAAAAATGTTATCGAAAAAAGAATTTCGCTCCTAATTAAAACATGTGTTAAATCGTTACATTCAGCAGTGATTTCAATTGACAAAGGCAGCCTTCTAAAATATTTCCTCAATGCTGCAGATCGCGTTGATTCGAGACCAAGGAATCCTCCTGAACGCTCGTCAGACGCTCGCAAAGAATAGATATAGCACGCGGTGTACATACGTACCTTGCACAACTGTTGTCCAGGCGAAAGGTCCTCGAAGGGATGTCTGGAGAAACACCGGGAACATGCGAAGAGCGCTGCCTGCACGTTGTTAGCATTAGCACTCATCTTCGGCGCGGCTTTCCCACGATCGGATTAGGACGCGGTTGTGGAGCAGATATGTGTACCGGAACAACGGAACAGCGGGGAGAGGCAGCTGCAACGAGGAGACGCGATATTGAAAACAAGAGAAAAACAGTTACAATGCACTGCACCCACAACACAACGCGAAGGAAATGCGAGTAAATGTAAAAATCGACAGTGGCAATGTACAGCGCGATTATTCTAACTGCGAGTACTAAACTATACTGCGCCGGAACCGGTTGTTACACATTCACGTAGCCATCTGCGACTGTTTGGGATCGCTGCGACAAGCATTATGGCTGACCGTAACCGGCGGAAGTGGCCATTCGAGGGCGCCACCGCTCACCGACCATATGCCTACTGCACACCGAATGCGATTGGATGCGATGAAGGATGAACAACGAGTGATATCCAATGAAAGCTCTGCTTTTTCTTACGTGACAATGGGCGCATTCAGCGGACTTAAAGGTGCTTTTTCATGGGCGTCAGTTGACGCGTTAACGCTCAAAATCAGATAAGGCCTTTTTTTTTGCACTTAAAAAAGTGTTAACCGTAACTTTAACCTTCCTTTTATTGTTTGATCCGAATTATATTCTTTCCAAACATCAGAAACAAAAACTGCGACCGCCAGTGCTAAAATAGTGTATAAATTAACCTGATAGCTTTCCTATTGGTTGGCATTATAAGGCGTTAAATGTAAAATTCCAACATGACGAAATTTTTACGACTAACTTTGAAATTACGGTTACGGAATTTCACTTGCATTGCTCTATCTGATTGTACATACGTGTTGAAAACTACTAAAATTACGGTTAAGGGGATCCTAAAGCCTCCTGTATTACCGACTAAATCGTATAATTTTTGTATCGTAAATACTTTTTTTGTCATTTACAGATTCGAAAATCCTTTTACAGAATTAAAGTATGCGCATTAATACGTGTCTGTGAGGTAGAATGTATGTTGAAAACGATAAAAAATTTCAAAATTGAGTTCTTCTTTACCATTTTTTAGTCCAATATGGCGCTCCAGAGCTGTCACGTCATTGTACGTCGTAACAACATTTGTTTTATATAAAAGCTGCGCAATTTGTACTTAAGAAATAATAGTTCACAGACACGTAGTTTGTATGAAGAAACAGCGTAGAGTTCTTAGAATTAGACTTAGACAAAGCCTGGCTGCGTTCCGTTTCAGGCATATGCGCGCATTTTATATAGCGAGCGTCACGTATACTATAGGGGAATGCGCGCATATGCGTGAAATGGAACGCAGCCAGGCTTTGTCTAAGTCTAATTCTAAGAACTACACGCTATTTCTTCAGCCTTTATTGCGACGAATTTACGATACGAAAATTGACAGATAATGCGACTGCGTGTATCACTGTCTGCGTGAGATATTAGTATGGTAGTATATAAAAGATATGTCGATGTGTTGTAAAACAGCGACATTTAGCGATTTTGTTAGAGTTCGAGCTTTGCTTAAGAATTCCCTTAACGCTTTTTTACGTGCAAAGGCCTAGCTATAAAGGCCTATAAAGGGTCTATATAAAGCGTCTATTGACGCCCATGAAAATGCCCCTTTAACTGTTGCGGAGCGGATCCGTGAGCGCTCGCTGCTATTGGATGATCTAAAAGAATACATTAATAGCAGCGTAGTTACACACAGCGTAAAGCGGGGAGCACAGACTTTTGCATAACGCATAAAGCATGTGCATAAGGAATTTCATTGGTCCATTTTCTTATGCATGAGTCAATGGACCAATCAAATTAGATATGTATATGGTTTATGCGTTATGCAAAAGTCTGTGCTCCCCGCTTAAGTTGTAAAGGATTTAAGGTGCAGCCACAATATAAGGAATAAAGAATTAGGAATAAGAAATAAGAAATCTTAACCTATCAGAAATCGGATACATTGGTATATGTAGTTTCTGATAGGCTAAAATTTCTTATTCCTTATTCCTAATTCCTTTTATTGTGGCTGCACCCTTACTGTGGAAGACTGTTGTCAGAATAGTATAGGTGTCACACACAATAAATGGATTTGTATACGATTAGATTTAGGTTTAAGGAGCCTATAGACCAGAGCGGCGCAGCGGTGAAACGGCGAGCGATAGCCAATGAGGGCCATGCTTTTACGCAAAAGCATGGCTCTCATTGGCTATCGCTCGCCGCTTCACCGCTGTGCCGCTCTGGTTTGTAGGCTCCTTTATTGCTTCCACACAAAATGTCGACCGTTCGCGAGGACGATTCTCGTACAAAGACGCTCTTTCTTCATTTGAATAAGTTAAGCGGCCAATGATAGCCGCGCGTGGTCTTCCCGCGCTACTCGGGCCAATCACTCTGCACTGACGTACTAGCAGGAGCGTCGCATAGCGACAGCGCCTCAGGAGGCTCTTAGTGGAACTAGGTCGGACGGAACGACGGGAGTCGGTAAGAGGGAGATCCATCAACATCTAAATGGACCGCTGATGGTAGTGGTGGGGGTAGAAAGACGAATAGAGTGAGAGGCAGAAATAATATGATCGTTCTTTCTCTGTTTACTGAAGCCTAGGATTGATTATTGTTAATCCAAATAATAATAAATTATAATAAAGAGATTATGTGTATTTCTTAATTTTCCTTTTAATTTCTAACTTATATTGTGATTGAGATAATCCTATACAATCCTCTCTCTACATAATCTTCTAGTTTTCTACAAAGTATAAAAAAATTCCTGAAATAATTTAGCTATCAACTGCTGTAGCGATCCTGAAATGATCTTTGATAGCTGAGAAATATATACAGTGTACCATTATTTCAGGAATTATTTTGCACTTCTATCTTCTATGTAATACATATCGGACATATATGTATATTTCAGTTTGCTACATATTTTACAGCTTTTAGAATTATCAATTACGAAATTGTGTTTAAAAAAAAACTAAAAAATAAAACTATACATCGTGTCAGTGTTATATATGCTATAATATATATATTTGTGCGGGCTTGTGCCTCTATGCGCTATGTGTAGCGCTATTTTCTCTTATGAAAGCCTTGTGGCTCGAATATTAATTTGCTATGCTTGATGCAGCGTGTGATAATGCTCGAAGGACCAGTGTTGGCAAGAAGCAACACGAAAACATAGTTGATAATGATACTTATTTAATCTTATTATACTCATGCATGTGCATGCTTGACAATCGTAGAACACAGATGGTGAACTATTGCAAACTTAAACGACTATATAATAAGCGTAAAGAAAAATCATGCTGCTGCATGCTTGGACGAAAACGAACTAGGAAGAAGAAGACGGAAGTGGCGAACGAACAGATACGGAAGCGAACGAACGCAAACGAACGCAGAAACGAACGCTGATAAGCGAACGCTGAGGAGAAGGGGAACGCAGGTAGCGCTCCTTTCAGAAGGAGGGAGCGTAGCAAAGCGAGCGAAAATACAAAAGTGAAAACGTGCATAGCGCGTACAATATTATATATACATATATGTACGTATATATATGCACATCAAAATATATATATATTTTTTTTTTATGTTAAAGGAATAAACAAAACAAAGAAAAACTAATTTGCTGAAGTTTTATTATTCATGACATAAAATAAATTTGTTACATATATGATAAACTTTATAATGAAACAAATAAATGAAATAATTGAAAACCACATATAACCATACAATTAGATATATATAACATGTAATATATAACCATACAATAGAATGTTGAAACTATAAGTAATTAAAACAAATTTAATAATTTCATTCAAAGAACAAGAAATATAATATCAAAATTAATAAGGGCAAAGAGCCAGTAATATTATATTAATTTGAGCAGCATTAACATTCTTATTGAAGTACAATACTTGTTATAGTTAGATGAAAGTTTTGACCTCTACCTATTATTAATAAACATAACATAGAATATACACTTATTGAATTCATAAAAAAAATATAGGAAGTAATATTAATGGTCGCCCTAACAACATAATTAACTTTGTTAGAAATAATTTCATCCCGATTCTTGAAAAATTTCAAAATAAGTTTCCAAAAGCTGATTTTAATAATAAATTATTATTTAATTAAATTAAACAGTGGGTTATAATATAACAATGAATTGAGGAAGACATTTATGGAATTTATTTCTTATATATACTTATATGTACGGAAAGAATAATAATGTAAGGTCAGTGTGAAAGTTTGCAATTCTGGAGAATATTGTTTAGGCATAGAAACGGGGGGCAAGCTTACAAGACTGTTTTTAAAATAATTCTAAATTTGCTTTATCAAATTTATGTAATGTTTCATACTTTATCATCAAGAAATTTTTTTTGTTTCAATTTATTCAAAACGTTATTAAGGATTTCTGCTCTCTTATCTTTTTCTACAAGCTTTTTACGTAAGTTATATGTTTCTTTTTGTGTAAACTTTTTAATCTTTTTTTATTTTCTTCTCTAATTGCACATTTTGTCGGAAATTTCCATAATTTCCTTGGAGAAATACTCGTTTCTTTGTCCTGGGTTGATTTTCAAATGGCGTGTAACAAAGAAGGTGATGTATTAATTGCCTTGTCATATATTGAACCTGCAATATAAAAACTGTATCAGCAGTTAAACGATTACGTTTGTTTACAAGTAAGTCAGGATCATAAGAAAATATAGGTACGCTTGTACCAAAGCAAAAGTGAATACAAAACGAAAATATTCGTATCATATTCAAAAAATATTCATTCAAATGGAATGAAAAAATAAATAATATAAAATAAGGCCCAATAAGTATAAAATAATATGAATAATAATAAGGGCAATGAGCCAAGTACAAAACGCAAGAAAAACTTTTCAAATTAAGTATAATATAAAAATTTAAAACATTAATACAGACGTTTCGACTCCGATCGGGTCATCTTCAGTGTAACAAAAATAAATAAATTATAAAATTTCTGTCTCGCTAATCATAATGTCAGGATATTGTTCGCATATTAAAATTGTAGTCCATCTTGTAAAAGTTAAACCAATACAGTAAATTCCATCTTATTAAAAATTGTGTAATAACTATTGTCAATAATGTAAAAATCCATAATGTAAAAAAATTCAATGTCGTCAATGATAAAATGTTATAACAATTCAGATTTAATCTAATTCACAGCTATCGACTTCTTATGTTAAAGTCAAGAAACGCAATGAAGAAATAAATTCTTTGTAAGAGGCAAAAACCAACTGAAAACAGTCTAAGAGGTAGAGAAGGAATGAAAAAATATTTATTCGTTTCTTGGCGAATAAAAAAGAAATGTATTCGAATGAGTATTTTCATTCACTTTTTATTCATTTATTCGAATATTAGGTGTATTCATCGGACACACTATTCCCTTTTCAGATCTTAAATTGTCTTTCTTGCTGTTTTCCTCTTTTTCTTCTTATAATGACTTTCTAGTAGAGTAGTAGACCATCGACATTATCTTATTTGTCATCACAAAGATCAGTACTCATTTTTATTCGCTGCAAATTATCTTACTTAATTTTCAATTATATACTGTACGTTTTACTATTATGACTTGGAAGATTAATTTTTATTCATGGACTTGTTACTTCTTTTTCTTTTATTTTTGGAAAGGTAAAAAAACTTTTATATTCACACATTATGTTTTAGAATATTGTTAATTCCTTATTTTTATATGTATTTTTCTATTAGGATTAATTATGCTTACGATATCAACTGAATCTTAGTTTGAATTGAGAATATTTATAATATTTAATGAAGAATGAAAATACTTCATAATTTATGTAACATTGAAAATGACCTGATCGGAGTCGAAACGTTTGATTTCTATATGTTTGTATAATTGTTTAAATTGAATGGTTTGTTAATTTACTTGACTCTTTGCCTTCTTTATATTTATTGTTTTACTCAAAATTATTATTGTTTTAAATAAAAGTCACTTGTTTATTGCATACATTTTTTATCTATTACTTACATGTAAACAATATGTGCTGCTTATCAATTTGCTATATATTTTCAAGTAACTGCAAAGGTATCATTTGTTGTAATAATTATATTTGCGTCATGTTTTTTTCGTTATATATATCTTCAAATATCTATAAACATTTATTTATTACAATTATATTATGTATTTTACTATATAAATATTGTATCAATTTTAATGTATTATCTAATTTTCATACTTTTTCTCTTTCTCTTATTGAGATGTATATATAGATATATACACTAATTAAATAATATAATATGTTTTATATTTATAAAGTACTTACATGAGGAATAAATTTTTCTTCAAAAGAAAAATTGTTGTAAAGAACAAAGCCGACTATTTGTACCAATAATCTTTTTTTGCAATTTCATAATCTCCATCCATTTGGCTTTTCTTTTCGGATTGCTAGGAAATCTATAACGATATATTATAAATTTTTACTTATTGTGATGTGAAAGCATTCTGATATCAATCTTTTGATATTTAATAATCCGTAGAACGTTTTTATTTAAAAAACGTTCAGTATTTCTACATTCTCCCAATCGAAATCATGACTAAATTTAATTCTGTGATCTGTGATCACTGACTGAGTATTCGTTTTATGATTAATGTAACAACGACATTCAGATATTCTGGTTTTAAGTTTTCCGCCGATTTGCTCTACATTTGTTACCAAAAATTTTGTAAACATTTTTCTTAAATTCTTTTGGGAGAATATTTTTGTGCACTTTAATAAAATTGATTTTATTTGTACTTTTGGAAGCTAGTTTTATATTAAAATTTTTACTAATTCTTTTTCGAATTTGTCAGAGATGTGGAGACGAGGAAGATGGTTGGAAGAAGGAAGAGGAGAGATGCTTTCCACAGTTCAGAATCGGGAAGATTATCCTACCACCCATAACGGTGGCATTTCCTTTTCTTTGTCTCCTCTTCGATCTTAAGCATAGCAAGAGGCGAACGACTTTTCTTGGAAACCAGGTCGAGCCGAACAGATCATCGTGTAGTGTGTGCATCGCAATACATCTTTCTCTTTTTCTTTCTTTCGGTTGATTTATGTGCCAATCTATTTACTATCATTAGTATCTTGTAATGTACTCTTAGTATATTATACTGTTAGTATATTATTCTTTCAGCGTCACATATTCATCAGGAATATAAGATAATGCGGACCAAGAATCTTGCTCCTTCTTTATCGCATTATTGTCATTTTGATTTTTTGTTCTAAATTTATTGAATAAATAATTTAAACGTGAATTTATTGTATTGAAAATAAAGTATATAAGATAATCATTTTTTGGTAAGGTGCTGATTATATATTTAATGTTTTTTGGTGGCATTCGAATGCGATAACCGAAAAACTTTGCCTGTCATTCCAATTATTATATCTCGATAATGGGTGTGATAATATAGAAAATTTAAATAACGTCCAAAACACATAAGTTTTTGATGTCAATCAGTTTCAATAACATTGTTATTATTAATTATCGTAAGAGATATAAAAAAATAATTTTATCATTTCCTGCTTCCACAGTGAACTGCAACCTCTCATGAAAAGAACTAAATATTTTAAGTGTAGAGTCAATTAAATTGCCATAACAATATCGTTAACATATCTAAAATAAAACGAGAGTACCCATATCAAAAATATACTAGAACGTACCTTCCGCCAAATCATTAACGAAATATGTCCTTTTATTAAATAATTTACTTTCATTAACGTTAAATTTTCTCATATGTTATTTCGTTTCACACAATATGTTATTAAAGTCTTATGTTTAAAATTAAAACTTTTCTTTCATTATTTATAATAATTAATTTATGGCTCGTAATCCTGTTATTATTGAGTGTTAAATTTTCTATTATTAATCGGAATTGGATGTGAATCCTACATTACGATCGATAACGAGTACGCGAGCTGCACGGTCGGAACCCTTGCAGCGACGAGCCCCTCGCAGCGACCGGACCTTGAGGCGTGTGCTTTATGCGCTTTTCATGTATAATCCGTCATTGATCTAGCTACTGCTGCTAATATCAAAAACCGTGTAACATTACACTTCCACCAATCAATTATGTCCTTGCTTCTATACATTGCTTTTTTCCTTGTGGATTCTACATTTAATTACACGGCACATATAAAGATGCTTCTAAATTTAAAGGTTTAAAGATCGGTCAGGATTACAGTGCCGGCTCTAGTTAATGCGGGGCTGGGTGCATAAAAATGCGGGACTGATTCTTGAAAATGAAATAATTTATTTCAAATCATAATTATTTTATTTCAAATATATAAAATAAATATAAAATAAAATAAACTTAAAAGTTTAATGTTTTATAATAAAATTTGTAATAAAATCTTTTATTACAAATTTTACTATAAGAATAGGTGTTTTCTTTATTCCTGCACTGTCTGAACTGGTGCACACGGTGCAGGAATAAAGAACAAATTTAATTTTATCCGCATATGTGGAAGTGAGAGGTCCAACTATTTCTATCTCGTTATGTCGTTACAGTAAGTAAAACACGGAACCGCGTGTGCTGCACCGTCGCACATGGCCTAAAGCCGGCACTGGTCAGGAAAATATTGTTTCGTATCGAATATCGGATCCCGAATTAAGAAATTTATTCCGAAATTTGTTTTGGAAAAAAATTGCAAAAAAGACAAAACGTAGTTTTCATTTTCGTACTTTTTTTTATTATTTACTCACGTTGTATTTATTTGCTTAATGTATATATATTGTTGGTTTCTTGCAGCAATGCAAGTATTGCATCTAGTACGGATAGCTTGTGTTGCAATTAAACATTGATCTGGCGATATTTGGTGCACTGCAACCTCGAATATTGTGCCAAAGTGATACCATAAAATAATGACACTAACAGAATAATAAATAATATAATAAATAATAATAGGCTCTGTAAGAACAATTAGAACAATTGAAGGGCTAAGAGTCAGTTATTGTATAATAAAAAACGTTTAATTTAACAATGAATTTATGATAAAAAACAATTTTTCACAATTTTTTTTCGGAATAAAAGTGACGCTTACATATCAATTATTCAAATAAAATTACATATCTGAGTTGTGCTAGGTTAGATTTACAATATTGTTCACATCGAAGCATCGCAAACCTGAATAACTGACAGAAAAGCAGATTGCCGAAAGCTATGCACAAGAGTAAAGTGCCCTTAATATCGTTGCGCCGAAGACACTGAGTCTTATATTGACTTGTGGTAGGCTAGCACAACTCAGATTTACAATATAATATGTAACAGTTTTTTATGAGGCGAACACATTTTCCCTTTTTTTAAAAGGATAATTTTGTTGAGATATAATACAATACAATATAATGTTTACATCTGTAAGATTTATATAGGCTGTAATTACGTAAGAGAGTTTAAATTCTATTCCACTTCTGATAATATAAAATGTATCTCTCTCTTCTGAAGAAGATAAATAATCTTCACAACTGAGAGTGTAGAATAGTGAAATGAATATACAGCAGCTGTTATACAGTGTGTATCAAAAAAATCACCGAAAGTTATATACACTTTATGTATGTTTACTTTGTACTGGCACGTTTAATTAATATCTAATATATCAGTTATTTTTCATGGTAATATATCATTATTAGATAAAAAGGTTTAAAATTTTGAGTATCCTTTTTTGAACATGTATATTATATTTAAATAAAACTCCGAGACCTCTCTTAGCACTGGAGACCATAGTGCGATGCTCGTTGTGCACTCTCCCCTCTTTACATGGTCTTGGCTCTTTATGCGATTGAAAAAAATCTATAAATCATCAACGAAGTGTGTGTGTGTCTGTGTGTAATAAAATGATACATTTTTTGAACACGATTTTGAAATCTCCCGTATTACTGCACCAATTTTATTCGGACTGATCGCAATTGAAAGATCGGATATTATCAGAAAATAACTGTATTTTTATTACAGTTATACTTTTGAATAATTTTAATCGCGCGAAAATTTATTGATATAAAATTTCCGAATAATGTTAGTGGTAATGCTACAAACTATGTATTGACATATGGACATGTAGTGGATTATAATCCCCTTAGCTTTATTACTGTTCTTTTATACAACTTTGATTGCAAATTTTTCAAAATTGTAACATGATATATGGAGTAATTTAAGAAACGAATTCGAACATATATTTAACAATAGATGTTTAAATATACTACAAATGCAACGAAATATCAGGTTACTCAATGTTATCAATGTCTTCATTCGTTTCATCAATATAGATTAATATTAATTTACACTGATAGAAGCAGATATATAAAATATTAAAATTATATTTATTGAAAAGGACAATATCGGATACGAATACATTCAGTCAAAATATTTTACATATAACAAACGCGTACATTGACTACAGTTCATTTGATATTATAAATGTTTCAAAGCATTTTTCGATAGGGCAGTTAGTAAAATTCTTTCTTTCGATCAGTCAACCAAAAGTTTCAAAATATTTGTAATGGGTAGTGGATCGTTATTATACACAATGGAGGAATAGGGAGAGCGCTGTCTAATCCTTAGAAGAATTCTTTCTTGGCTTTGAAAGGGAAATCCCTTGAAGAATTCAACGTTCCTCCTATAGTGTATTATAATGTACATTCGTTATATACAGGGCCGGGTTTAGACCATGTGCGACGGTGCAGCGCACGCGGCCCCGCGTTTTACTTATTGTAACGACATAACGAGATAGAAAATTGTTCTACCTCTCACTTTCACATGTGCGGATAAGATTAAATCTGTTCTTTATTCCTGCACCGTGTGCACCAGTTCAGACAGTGCAGGAATAAAGAAAAGACCTATTCTTACAGTAAAAGTAATAAAAGATTTTATTACAAATTTTATTATAAAACATTAAACTTTTAAGTTTATTTTATTTTATGTTATTTTATATTTATTTTATATATTTGAAATAAAATAATTATGATTTGATATAAATTATTTCATTTTCAAGAATCAGTCCCGCATTTTTATGCACCCAGCCCCGCATTAACTAGAGCCGGCACTTATATATATACGTTCATTATATATTTCGGTTGAACGATCCGTGTCTGATATTTTTCGTTTCTGTCAATATAGATTAACGTCAATCTTTCACATGTCCGTTTTTACCTGTCGTATGCAGGGTCTGCAGAATAAACGCCTAATGCGGGTTTTGAAAAGTAAGTATAATCGTTGAGAGAACATTTTTTGAGATGTCTATATTCGCTACCTCTTTGATCTTTGTCCCATGTAATATGTGATTCATCCATCTTACACGGGACGAAAATCAAAGAAACGACCGAAGACCGAATGTATTGTCACCTATTCTTCTTCCCTTTTTTTCCCTTTCCTTTTTACTTTTTAGCCATCTCCTTTCTAAGTATTTTGATCATATCTATTTTTTTTCTTCTTTCCTTTCTCCTTCTTTTCTTTTTAGTTCTTTTCTTTTTATATATTCCTTTCCTCTTCATAGAAAACATTTGCTGAATATAAAATTCGGTATAAAGATGTTATGCTTCTATCTTTCGTTTTTCATCTCTGGTATCTATATTTCATCTTGTTTCTCATGTCCTTCTGGTCTTATAAGTGACACGAGACGACTTTATTTGCTGAAAGCAGCATCCAGTGACGTCATTAATTCGTCAGCGAATTTTTTCGAAACTGTTTTTATTCGTTTGAAGCAAGGTTTTTAAGATATTTATACCCCAACTATGTAAGTCAACAATAGATTTAAATGTTTTTAAATTTCAAGCAAATATATCGCTATATAAAAACTAAAAATAATAAAACGAAGTATTATATATTAAAACAATATTAAATCAATATAACAATATTAAATCATAATAAAATAAGTTAATTTAAGAAAGAAAAGAAAACCTTATGTAATAAATAAGAGGAATAAAATCGTAGCAATTGACACATTTTTACGAGCAGACAAATATATAAGACACATGTTATCTCTCTGTAAAGATATTTATATAGAAAAGAAAAATATCTCCGCGTTATAAAGAAAAGTATATCAAAAATACAGTTTTAGCAAAAAAATCTTATTTAGAAAAAGAATATATTTCTATTTTAATATCAGACTATAAATAAGTATAATTTAACTTTAAACTTGATCAGCATATGCTGTGTCAGGATGATTCTGATAATATCCAAATGCCAGAAGATTCAAAAAAACAGGGCTTCTATAGTGTATGATAAATTAATAATATAGAACCTCGCGAGAGGTATCAAACTCTGATTTTAGTAAAACTTTGTAAACTTGTAGTTTACATAAAAAGATGAATTTAGAAAATATCAGTTATGGCGAAAAAACGGTTTAAAAGATGAAAAAAAATCACCCCTTACGGTTATAGCTTTTCCGTTAAATCTCAAAACTATTTAAAATATAAAAAAAATTGTTTTATACAAAGTTTTACAATAAAATTATCTCTATTCACGTCAAAGATATTTTTTTAGAATAATTATTTAATAATTTTTTTCAAATATTTTGAAAAATAACTATTTTTTTTTAATATTATTAACGCAAATGAATACAGCTAATTTTGTTGTAAAACTTTTGTATAAAACATTTTTTATATCTCGAATAGTTTTCGATGTATATACACGCAAGATTGCCTTGTAAGTAAGTAATTAAGTATTAAATATAATTATATAATATAATAATAAATGAAATATTAGAAACGCCATTCAATCAAATTTTATATTCTAAAATGCTGTATATCCTCTTTTTGAAATAGCAAAGCAACATTACATCGTATAATTGAATACATGAATTATTATTGCTTTTTCATTTTACGGAAAAATCAGTGCCCTCATGAGCCTCATCAACGAAATAACCTCAAAATATTTAATCCGGTTCTGATTCCAATCTAAATGATATATGAAAGTGATACAAAAGGTAAAAAAAGGCACCAAGTGTGTACGCTCTTGTATGTGTTGTCATGTCCAGGCAGCGCCGGATTTAGATCAACGGGGGCCCAAAGCACTGGGGTCACGGGGGCCCTTTTAACATAACTAACCCAACTAAACTTTACCTAACTTAATCTTAAATGGATTGTGGTTACAGTGTAACGAAACACACACACACACACTGTGTGTGACACACATATATATATATATATTATATATATATATATAGATATATTTTAACTGTTTATAATATATATTAACCTTTATGCAACTGTAATATATTATATCAGAAAATCAACAGAACTATACAGCGATCTACATTTTTTTTCTTGTTTTAATTGCCGCAAATTCCTCGATAACGTCATCAAATGATAATGATCGCAATTTGTCGCATTCAATGGACATTATCGTCAAATCCACTAACCGTGATTGACTCATCGTTGTTCTTAAATAATTTTTAATTCTCTTTAATTTCGAGAAAGATGGTTTCTGTATTTTGATAATATGTTGTTCAATTTTATAGGGCCCTCCGGCCGCAGGGCCCAAAGCAATTGCTTATTTTGCTTATAGGTAAATCCGGCACTGTGTCCAGGGTACGTCGAGGGAGACGCGGCAGATGTGCGGTAGTGGGGACACGGAGCGGGGCGCGCGGGGCGAAGTCTCGGCTTCTCAAGTTCTCACAGCGGTGTGTTATTATTTTTACATGACTTTGGTTTGCTTTTGGCAGCGCTGTCACCAGTACTTTCTGACAGCACAAACGATTTATTCGACTGATATTCGTTACTGTTAATAATTCTCATGTCCCTTTTTTAAAAAAATTAGAGATTTAGAGATTCCATCAAAAATGCGCTTTATCATATAGAGATAATTCTTGGTTCTGGCAGCTCTTAGGCTTTTATCAATGAAGTTCTCTTTCTCTTTTTTTTTCTTGAGAAATGGACAGGAAGGGTTTGCAAGAGTAAAAAGATGCATTAGATTCTATTGTTGTTTTTTTATTTAATAATTTCTATCAGGATTTTATAAATCTTGATCTTGATATGCGCGGAGTCCCGTTTTTTCTTCGTAACTAATGTTGGACTCGTGGGCTATTCTCCAAATAATTATCAAAAATAGTTTTCATACATATTGAGACATACATATTTTCTACCCACAGTTTATATCTTTGTCGTGGAATATTATTTTCATTCGCCATTTTTTTAACGCAAGAAAATATGTGCAAAAAAACGTTTTTAATCTGCTTTTAATGTAACTGTTGGGAACCAGAGTAATATATATAAAAACAAGATGCACACACAGCCATAAAATAAATAATCGAGAACCACACGCGCACGCACAGAGTGTTTGCGCAATACAGTATAGTCTGCGATATAGTCCCCGTCTTACTTTTTTGCACGAAGTGTTGTAAGGTATAATGCAATAACTATAATCCAGAAATTCATACACGATTCTGAGCCGCGCGCGAAAAACATCTGTGTACGTGTAGGATGTGCGTGCGTGTGTGTGCGTGTGTATGTGTGTCAGTGTGTGTAGCAGCCCCAAACGAAAATTAACGATCGTCATTTCGCTCGTAGCGATTCCCCGCGCGCAACACGTGTGAACAGTGGATATAAGTGCACTCCCTGATAAATAAAATATAATAGGAAACGGTTAAAATCGATAAGATTTCTGTATAAATGTATCGTTGTTTAACAGATCTATCGGTCACCACAAAAATGTAAAATAATATCAAATCGTAACGTATATAATTGGTTTTAATCGAATCTGTTTTCTATGCAGATAATACAGTATATATCCTATCGATTGTAATTCCATGCTATCGTACGATATTCAATTCGGAATTATTACATAAATATGTATATATAGTTTCCTGTAGATTATTTCAAAGAGACATAATTTGTCGTGTATGTACTATTCAAAATGAATATGTTTTCATTCGAAAATTATATTGGGTACAGTAGTCTTCAGTAAATAACTGAAGACGTTTTACTTGCATCTATTAATTTTTCACTTACTGAGAACATGAGAATATTCTATGCGAAGAATACGATAGAAAGAAAACCGTTTTCTGTATGGCATTTCTGCAAGGAATTACCTATAGGTTTGTATTCGGCTTCCCCGATACAAAGTCTAACTTATTCGAACAGAAAATTCCTTAAACGCAGAAAAACCGAAATTAATAAATATTAACAGAAATTTCCTTAACCGATATACCGTCTATCGTCAGTACCGTATATCCAATTAGGAAATCTGGATCAAGATTCCGGATTAAAAATTATTAAAATGGATTGAATGTGACAACGAAATATTACTTTCAGGAACGATTGGAGAACATACACTTAATTTGTATGTTTCACAAACTATCTGATTGAAAGCGTACCTATCATTGTAGATTATAACCGGTATCATCTATCGTCAATATCGTATACCCTATTAGGAAATCCGGATCAAGAAATTTGATTCAAAACGATACAATTTTTTAAATCGTTTCCTATCGCTTTTTTTTACCAGAGCAACCTATTCTTTGGAGCATGACCTTCCGAGCTCTAGCTATAACGGTATAACGGAACATGGAGACTATCTCGGACTTTTTAAACATATTATGTGCAATATGTTGAAAATGTTTCTCTTATATTATGCTACTCTGACAATTCCTACTATTTAGTGAAAAATGAGAACGTTATCTATGGCGAATAAAATATTAAGAAAGATATAAAATAATATTTATGTATAACAATAAAGAATACACTGGAAAAGTGATAAAACATTCAGGTTAACAACATATTCAACATAAAGATAAAATAAATTATTCTTATATTATATACTTTGTTATATATAGAAATTGTTATAGAATATAAATAACTCATTACATATTCCACAACATTTCTATAAGTAACGAAATTTTATAGGTCATAGAAAGTGATTTTATTGCTCTGTACAATTTCAAATAATTAAAAAATATATATAATAAAATAAATGTTATATGTTATGTAAGATAATGAAAAAGAATGGTAATTAAAAATCATTTTATAATCAGAATATCGTAATAACATTTATGAATGAAAATTAATATAATTTGTATAAAATGATATTCTTAAAACTTCCGCAGGTATTCTCTTTAAAGAAGCAAGTTGCTTCGCAGAGGTCATCTCCGTGTCTTGAAACATCGTTAAGAGTCAATGTTTTGTGAACATTTTGTAATTCACTTCTTCAGGGCGAGAGATAGCCTACTATTGGGTCAGAATCAGGCTGTCTCGCCTTGAAGAAGTGAACTGCAAAATGTTTACAAAACGTTAACATTCAACGATGTTTCAAGACACGGAGATGACCCGCAAAGCAACTTATTTCTTTGCTGAAATTTTTATAATAATATAAATGGTATAAGTTGAGTCAATATAATACAAAATGAGTTCTATATAATACAAAATATATATAATATTATTACGTCCGGCGAAGAGGAAAATTCTTTTTGCGCCTCCCGTCTTTGATCGTATATAAGCGCTCTTACTTCGCGACATCCCATATTAATGGAACGCGGGTTTGATGAACAGGTAATCACTGGTAAAGGATCCTGTAGTAATGATATGATTATGATTTCACAAAGCTGAATATACACACAACACTCATATACTCACCGTATACATACTGTTATAACCTGTACTGAGTAATTTCGCGTTAAATCGAATCACCAGCAATGATAATTAAGACCATCGTTCTCGGGGCGATGAGATGCGAGTTTGTCAAGACGACTTCAAGTTTGGTATCAAGTCGTCGTCCCATTCAGAAATATTGTTTCCGTTGTATTCGCTTGTTGTGTTGAATAGTAAGCATTCTTTCTTTAAATACGAGTGCCTTATTTATTGTCAAGAACGTGACTGCGTACGTGAGTGCGAGATCGCTCATTACGAATGTAACAATATAATAAGGGATCTTACCTGTGCGCACATGACTCGTCATATGCGGAAACGCTGGCAAAGGCCTGCATAGAGGCCTTTTTTTGTATAAAATGATTTTCTTACGAATGAGCTAAAATTTTAAATACAAATTGAAGTGCCCTTTATGTATGTACCAGTACAATATTACATTGATCGTCCAATTGACCGTGCAATTAAAACATATTGACCGTCTAATTTTTGAAATAATTGCAATTAAAATTTGCAAGTTTTAACATATAATGCATATATGCAACTCAAATTAATGTCAGATTTTTTTATTATAGCATTCATATTATGCTTATTATGATTGTTATAAAAAACAAATATGTTATAAAATAGAAATATATAAATGTTATAAAAAGTTTCAAAATTGTTGACCGTTTAATTAAAAAAATGTAATTAAACAAAGTATGTGATCTAGATAACAAAGTGTATCTCAGCAAAATCGCGCAAACCTATAATTCATTATGATGCTGGTAACTTGCTGTATATTTGTCTTTAATGATTTCAAGTATGTTAATATTACGACAACACGCAGGCAACAATGTGTTGCCAGAAGTTTTATGGCAAGATAGCAGCATCAAAGTTACTTCGCGTTGTTCGCAATATGACAGCATTGCGTGATCCTATAAATGATTATATGGCAACACAACAGCAACAGTTACTGGTAAATTGCCGGCAAGTTGCTATCTGAAATTGTATCGTAAAGATATCAAGTTGCCAGAAAATGAGGACTTAGTTGCTACAATTCTGATAGCAACACATGCTATGATTTGCTAGCAATATACCGGCAACAAGATAGACATTGCTATCTGGGGACATATGCACTGCTCAACGCATGAATATTTTAAGATTATGAAGATGTGACACATTTTCTCGAAACTTTTTTTCTTTATTTGCTTGAGACATTGCCGAAATTGCTTTCAATCTTTTCCAAAGAGTTTTCTCTTTAATTGAAGAGTAATTTTTTCTCTTTATTGCAAATACATAGCTATCACAGCATCAAAGTTTTAGGTTTATACTGAAGTTTTATACTGAAGTTCGAAATATGTAGCAGTGTTACTGAATGCAATATTTATTACGTTAATATGTGTGAATTATATAATATATAAGAGCCTTAGAGTGTGTAGACGACACTCGCAATCAAAAGTTTTCTCTCACTGGCGGGAGTATACATCAATGAGTGCGCGATGGAATCTACGAAAACAAGTCAATAAGTTTTAAGAAAAACATAGTAAAACACTGTTCTTTATCGATTCATTGTTATTTCTCAACATAGTCTCCTTTCAGCTCGATACACTTGATTTAACGATTCTCTAACTTTTTCAAGCCGTTCGAATAATATGATTTGTCCAACTCTTCAAAATAAGCCTCTGTTTCGGCGATGAGCTGCTCTCTGGTAGTGAATCTCTTTCCTCCGAATCATTTCTTCAGGTTTGGAAACAGGAAATAGTCTCAGGGGGCTAAATCTGGCGAATATGCTGGATGGTGAAACAATTCGTAGCGGAATTCGTTGAATTTGGCCATCGGTGCCGAGCACGTGTATTGTCTTGATGGAAGAGCACTTTCTTCTTCGCCAAAAAGGGACGTTTTTTCTTTAAAATGTTGAAACGGTCCAATAAGGCTGCATAGGCGTAGTAATAGCCATTGATCGTTTGCTATGACGGAAGGTAATCGATATGAATTATACCGCGTGCATCCCAAAAAACTGTGGCCATCATCTTTCCGGCCGACTTCACGATCTTCGCCTTCTTCGGAGCCTTCTTGGTTCACCCAGTGAAGTCCATTGTTTTGACTGTTCCTCGGGTGTAAAGTAATGGATCCATGTTTCGTCTACAGTAAAAATTAAAGTCCACAGTAAAATAAATCGACGCAGAAATTCATCTGGATTACGTTGAAACATCTCCAAATATTGTTTTTGAAATCATCACACGGTCGCGCTTACGGTCCACAGTGAGCAAACAGCACCCATCTTGCCGATAGCATACTCAATTGTTCGTGCAAAATTGAAATCAATGTCCCATATGCGATACGCCTGTGGCCTCAACAAGCTTTTGCTCACTTTCACTTGTCGATCAGTCAAAACAATATCGATGGTGTAGCAGCTCAATTGGAGATCCCGAACGAAGTGCATCACATGTGAATGTTTGATCACGTTTAAATTCATTTATCCAATTGTATACAGTCGCAAACGCTGGTGCAGATGAACATTATCCAACTCTCGGCTTTGATTTCTTTCGGCGTTAAACTTTTCATATGTAGATGTTTAATCATTGCACGAAACTCGTTTTTTTTCCATTTTGCAAAAAATACAAAGGTTGTTTGTTTTAATTGTCTACAGAAATGAAACCTCTCGATATATTGCGCTCAAAATTTGATAGTAATTAGCTAAAAGATGATACTTGCCAAAAAGTAATGTGACATGACACTGCGAGTTCCCCCTGACAGATTTTCTAAGAACTTATTGACTTTGCCCTCGTAACTTTGGATGGTATTGTCGCGTTAGTACCTTAAACTCGTTTAGTTTTTTGTCTATCAATTATTTACATCGTTCGGACATTTAAATAGAGCACATGAACAAAAATATTTTGTAACTTTGTAATATAATATTTAATCGATAATCACACACATATACATTGATCTGACTCTGACATTTGAACGGTTACAATAATCTCTCCGCGCGTGCGCATGAAAATTTAACTGCATTATTCAAAATACAAATTAGTTCGGTCCATTTTCCAAAAGATAATCGCCTACAAAGATGAATCATTTTTTCGAGATGGAATTCGAAAATTGCCTGAGAGATGGGAAAAAGTAGTAGCCAGCGATGGACAATACTTTAATTAATCGGTTCATTCATTTTGTTTTAAAATAAATGCATTTTTGAACACAAAAAACGGACCGAACTAATTTGTACACCTAATATAAAGGCATATAGCCATAAACATAACAAATAGGTATATTTCATATTTTCTATAGATTTATTTGGCTCTTTGCCCTTCTTAGTTTTGTATTGTTTTATTCATATAGAGCCTTCTCACTAATTATTTTATTATTTTATATTTTATTAACTATTTAATTATTTTATAATAAATTATTGTATAATTATTCTTATATTATATAAGTTATATAGTATAATTATTGTATAATTATTGTATTATTACCTGAAGACTGTGTTCGGGCAGTTTAGGGCAGTGCGCTATCAGCGCCATTTGTGTAGTACTTTCCTTGTCTTACGTCTAATAAACGATGAAGATAGAATAACACAAATAATAGCGCTAATAGCGCCTCCCCGAATCCAATCGAAAAATAAGTTTTATAGCTTTGAAGTAAAATGTCGGAACCAACGGAATAACGAGAAAAGTAACGTAAAATTCTGTAAGTCGTTATTGAAAATTGTAACTTAGTTACCGTTACTGTTACTCGCTAGAAAAAGTAAATACGTTACTCATTCGTTACTGAAAAAAGTAACGAAACCAGTAACTTCGTTACTTTTTTAAGTAACGTTAACAACCCTGCAAATAGGATACGTAAAGTAATATTTTGTAGGCAGAGAATTTTCGCGAGATACAAACAACCGAATGCGAAAACGTGAGATCGAGGAATCGGCTTTAAGACATGGTCTATGTATACATGAGACGCGTTTCAAATCACTGATCGTCACTGAATAAATTGTTCCTTTTTATAGTCGTATAAGTGACGGCCATTGTCCCAGCCTTTGGGATGCCAATGTTACACTTCTATCTTCAAGAGAGAGCGGCGTCTCGCAGTTGCGAGTTCGAACTGGGAGTTCGACTACTGATGCATCGAATGGATACACTTGTCTATCCGTTGCTCCAATCGAGTAAAAGCCATCTGCAATCAATTCCTTCGGAATGCCGGTCTGTAGTAGCGCCTTTGACTAGGAACACAAAGATAATTGTGACACTTATGAAGATATATATCACTTTCACTTAACTATTATTACGTACCACTGATATTGAAGTGCAAAAACTTCGTTCTTGGATGGAATCTCAAAATATTTTTCAAACTTGAATGCTTCGATTGAGAAACCATTAAGTGTTACTTCAAATGAATAGGTGCGTCCCTAAGCACTGAAGTGGTAGGTTCTGATAAAACCAATGAGAACAACTGCTACAGCTAGACCGATAATGAAACTTCAATTCCTGTAATCCAAGACAGCTAATCCGGTTCAGAAACCTTCTTGTAGAGGATATTATCCTTAACTTCCTCTGAAGCCCCAGGCTCATTGTTGTTGGATATATGCGTAGTACTGACCCCAGGGCAACACTCTCTTGACCCAGATAGCTAAACCTACAGAAACAGATTTGAACAGAGTTTGTTATGATTATTTTTGACGCCAGAAAAGCAACAAATCTTAATCAGAGACTGTTCCGTAAGCAAAATGTTAGTAGAATGTCGATAGACTGGCATCAAATTTGATTAGAAAATATTAGCAAATTGACCTCAACTAATGTCGCACTGTTTTCGTTCTGACGATAACACGTAAGTTGAAATTCAATATTAGCAAATTTCTAGCAGAAATGGAACAGGATCGGCTGATAGAATATATAGAAATATTCTAAAGTAATAACGTTACAATTTTAATACATAAAGACAGCACGATCTGCTCAATGTCTACTGTCTGCAATCAGTCTGCCATCAGATTGTGTTGCGCAGATTTTGCTCGGTTTCTGCTACTAATTTATCATCAGATACTCTCAGCAGATCCTGCTCGGTTTCTACTGCCAATTTTCTAGCACAGAATATGAACAAGCGTTCTGTTCAATTTTTGCCTGCATTCTGTTGACATAGAATGTTCAACAAAACAAAAGCAGAACGCGATATCACTTGAGATCAGTCTGTTAACATCTTTGATCAAATCTACTAACAATCTGTCGACATTCTGCAAACATTGTGGTAAATATTGAGATGAGGGAAGCTAACTCCGATGACTTTGATCTTGACATGTTGTTATGACCTTGAAAAACCTCCAAGTTTTAGCCGTCGCCCGTTATTCGTTAAAAAGGTATGAAAAAATAATATTTCTTTTCTACCATATAGAGCAAAAATTCTCTGCTTTAAAATTATTTTCCTGTTTTAAAAACACGAATTTTCTTTGAAAACGTTATTTTTTCATATAAGTTTTGTTTTTAGTTAGTAAAAAGTTATTAACAGTCAAAGTTAGTTATTATTTGTATGATATTAAGTACTATTCTACACCTTTCCCTGTTCAGAAACGTTAAACTTTTCACGTGAAATAACTCTTACCTCCCCCACCCCCCTGCAAAGGGGCACACGACTTCTATGACTGTACTATTGGCACAATGGCATACTGTGGTATTATGTAGAATTAAAAAATCTTTGTGGAAAAATACAATTATACATCTCGAAAAGTTATGTACTATTAAATAAATTGTAAAAGCGGGCGACGGCTAAAAATTGTTAGCGATTTCTCAGGGTCATGACAACATATCAAGGTTACTGGCTTCCCTCATCTCCATAATTACCCATTTTGTTATCAGAGGAATAAGTATTTCAGATTTCATGATTTGCTCCAACTGAAGTGGGAGAGCGTACCATTGATTGCAGAGCTGGTACATAATAGACGTTTCATTGTCACAGATGATGTCCATGCCCTTAATAGAGAATACGCGTCCTTGACAGCAAGTTCCTCTTTGACCGTAACCGGCAACTCCATAAAGCAGGACACAATGGACCACGATTGAATTGGGGGAGCAGTAAAAGAGAGTAGCTTCTCCTCGCACACAGGCAGAGTATCCAGGCTTTCGGTAAGCGCGTAATTAATGAATGTATTCGGATTACATATTGGATAGCAGTGTACAGTTTTGACAATTTCTTTTGACATCTTTCTACAACGATGTTCGCATAGAATTTTTTAACGCTCTCATGCGCAGATTACATAACTTAATAGTATGGAACTTAATAGTATGAATAACTAAAAGTAAATTGCGCGTAACTTATTTACATTTCTCATAACACTACATGCAATTTTTTTAATTACAAAGCGCAAATGTCCTGTTTGGTAATTATATTTATTACATATGTGGAAAAGAAAAAATACATTGATTTTATCATACGTTACTAAATAAACCGTAGGATTATTAACACTATATATTTTTGCAGTTCCACGATGTACTAAAACGTGAGGCAACTTATTACATCTCTGTGGAAAAGTGGAGACCAATATAATTATAATGTCTATCCTCGACGCATTTCAGATCGCTATATTTACAAGGACTAATTGGAAGGTAATACAATCTTATCATTGGAAAAATCAATTAACAATAACTTAGAACTAATTATACAAAACTTATAATATATTAACACTATGATTTCTAAGCTTTAAATGAAGAAATCACATAGACCTTAGAACTAGCAATTGTCTATAGTTTCTGTACAAAAATCTTCAAAGTTAGAGAGAGAGAAACATACTTTTCAAATGTTGCTCTTGCTCAAAGTGTTCGAAAATATACCCTACATATGTCAATGAAACATATGGCGCGTTAGCATTGTATTAGAATTAAAAATAATATATTGTAGCAAAGCATGAAATAAAATTCTTGAAATTTTTGAAAATGTACAATATAAGTAATTAAAAATATTCAAAACAAAACTTTGTGTAAAAAAAATCTTATAGAAAAAGATAATTTCAATGCAACATATATCTAACATTAGTATGTATCACATGCATGTGCGAAATGTACTTCTGGACACTTTTAGAAAGAGAAGTACGGACACAATCGTTCTTATATATTGCTCTATTCCACATTTATAACATAAAGTCCATTAGAAATCATCAAATCAACAGCTGACGCATCGATATACATCGAGATTAAACGGCTATTAACTGCATTTGGAATTAAGAGGATCCTAAAGTCGTCTGTATCACTCATTAAACCTATAACCGACTAAAACTATAATTTTTGTGTCGTAAATACTTTTTTGTCATTCACAGATTCGAAAATCCTTTTACAGGATTAAAGTATACACATTAATACGTGCCTGTGAAGTACAATCTATGCTGAAAACAATAAAAAATTTTTTAATTGAGTTTTTACCATTTTTTAGTCCAATAAAGCGCTCCAGAGTTGTCACGTCGTTGCACGTCGTAACAACATTTATTTCATATAAAAGCTGCGCAATCTGTACTTAAGAAATAGTCCACAGACACATAGTTTGCGTGAAGAAACAGCGTCGAGTTCTTACAATTAGATTTAGACACTTTATCGCGACAAATTTACGATACAAAAATTGATAGATAATGCGACTGCGTGCATCGTTGTCTACGTAAGATATATAATGTGGTAGTATGTAAAAGACGTGTATCATATATCGATGTGTTGTAAAAAAAACGGCGACATGTGGCGATTTCGTTAGAGTTCGAGCTTTGCTTGAAGATCCCCTTAAGTCGCTGAAAATGACATTTTTTATGTATTTCTTATTTGGTGCATCTCCATACGTACGACTAGATCAACAGAAACGTAAAATCTATACCGTCTTTTATTCAAAGCATATTAATTCCGCGTATAGCCTTTCCTTTATACTTATTCTTTATTTCTCAATTCGACAAGAGAGTACACTTATAGTCGCATGCTTCGAACGCTGTAATATCTTGATCAAAATTTCTCATTGTGAAGTATTTTTCCCGAATGTATCACAGTTATTGGTATTAAGTAACGAAATAATAACTGAGCTTTCAAAGTCTTTGTCAATACTTTCGGTTGTTTTACCTTTCTAAAATTATGCGGAAATCTTATTCATTGTTTGTACATTTGTCTGTACATTTCCGAGTGACTGTTTTCTTTTTCTGCGAGAGAATAGTCATCGATATAATACTACATAATGATGTAAGTCATTTTGTGATTTAATTTAAAAAAAAAAAGTGAATTTAATGCGTTTTTAATAGAGCGATTAACTTAGGCCAAATTTCGGACCAAGACATCGGAAGATATTCACTTTCTCCGAATCGTAAATAACAAAGTTAACGGAGCTAGAAAGAACTAAGAATTACGACTATATTATTACTGTGAAAGGATACTTTCTTTTATTTTTTATTTAATTAAATTGTAAATTTTGTTACTAAACTTAAGGCACCATATTTTAATCTTTAGTTCAAACTTTATTATTAATCGATATGTACAGAAAAAAATTCATAATTTCTATTTTTTCTGAATTTATAATAATTAAAAAATAATAAAGTCCTTTTGTATTATATTATTTAATTAGCACTTTATCATTCAAAAATATAATCAGAAATATAAAATACTATTTTACTGTAAATTATTGCTTGAAAAAATGTAGAATAAAACTGCTACACTTTGTTTTAAGTTAAGAAGAACTTACAGAATATAAATTTTTTTACTTTTATATTTAGTAAAGATTGATCAGGAAATTATCTATTGCTCGAAGGATTATGCAAGAAAACAGCTCTCTACGATGCGATAGATAATCGCCGTTAAATAAACAATCTGGTAGCGGCTTTATTGATATGACTCGTCGTATGTATGTACTTATGTGTAATTAACGGTTTGCATGTGTACGTCAAAGTTTGCAGTTCTCTTTAGTTAAAGACGCGGAATATCTGTTAGAGACGTTCGCGTTGTGTAGAATTGGAAGAAACGCATTGGTGGCGAGCTGAAGAAGAAAAGATCGAACAAAATCTTTTAACATGGAGTAATTTCGAGTGTAGAAAAGTCTAAAGAAAATTGAAAGAGGACCTTCTTTGGTAGACAATATACTTGAAACGCTCGCTACATTTTTTAATAGCAAAAACTATGAAAGCCGAAATAATTTGTTCGCTTTTCGTCATCGCTAGTATCTCTTCGAGCCAATGTGATTTGGTCATGGATTTTTTGCGCAATGTATTTCAAGAAGGAAGGGTAAGTTTCGTTATTGAAATTACAACATTAAAAAGTTGAATTTCATATTGATTAAAAAGTAGATAATAATGTCGATATTTGCTTCTAATCGGAAAATGAAATATAATTTTTAAAATAATTTTGGGACTATAGAATAACAATTCTAAAGAAAAGAAGTGCAAATTTAAAATATCAAATAATTTATTAAAATGATCTATTAAATCTATAGTCCCAACTGCTTCAGTTGGAAGAAAACCAAAAGACATTTGCGTACACATTCCTGCAGCTACATGATTACTGAATACTTGTACAGCATACTTTACTTTCATTCTTGTAAAATTATTTGGCTGTATATGATCCATCGATAATTTAGGAGCTGCTTTTATCCATTGTGTGCTGTCTCATTTATAAAACTGTACAATGTGATCCCAAGAAGCTATTTTGTCATTAATTTTAAAATTGTACTTTAATAAATTATTTCGAGTTGCTTTAATTAAGTGTGGAGTATCAAAAATGTAAACTACATTTTCTTCGTTAACTGAAAAGGTAGAATTTTCTGTTGAGATTCCTAAATTACGAGATAGTTGTATAAAATTAGAACCCATATCTGTTATTAATGCATGCACCATAGCACCACAATTTCTTAACTTAATTATAATATCAAATAAAATATTTTTTAATACATTACTATGACACGTAGTCTCTACAAAACAGAAGTAAACGGGCAGTTTCCATTCGCCTGCAATGCTACGTGCCATTATAACAAAAGCACTTTTTGCAGGCACACATGATTTTTTTATCACCATTGTCCTCAAATCCAATAATTTCATCTCTTGATACATTATAGAACAAATGACTTTTTAAACTCATTTCATCTGCACATAACACACAATGACGTTCTATCAATGGTAATGAATTTAATTTTAATTTTAAGGCTTCAAAAATTTTATCATTTATACCCGGTAAGATATTCTATCTTTCTGTAAATAAATGTAAAGAACGTACAAAAGGCAATGCAATAGATTGTTGCAATTCCCGATAAGTTCGTGGACTTAAAAAATAAATTAACAATGCAAATTTTTTAAATTCGAGATCATATCTTCTACCACGTTTACTTTTAAGTTGTGCGTTGACTTGTGCCATTAAAATTTTATTAAATTGTTCGGGTAATAATTTACGGCCTAATTTTTTCAAACGCTCAAATTCATTTTCTTTTTTAAGTGTTACCTTCTTTTTCTTTCTTTCCAAACGGAGTCGTCGAATTCTTTGACGTAGTGTATTATTTTGTATCTGCAATCTCTTAATCCTCAAACGCAATTTCCTTTTCTTTGGGCTATCATCCAACGATTTATTATCTTGACTCCTGGATGTACTTCTGTAATATGATACAAATCCATTAAATTAGTGAAGATTTTTTTGGAATATGATGAACAATCAGCGACAGATTAAACATTTTGCCGCCCCTAGGCAGCGTACATTTTGCCGCCCCTAAAAGCAAAAAAAAAAAAGATTTAGTACAAAATATCAACAATTTTCTGTTACCCCTGCATTAGCTGGTGAAAACGTAATATATTTTTAAATATTTTCACGACCCCAGAGTGCACCACGAGGAGGTTTGCAGATAGAATTTTACACTCCTTTTTTTTTACTTTATTTTTTACCTTTTTTTACTTTTTTTTTATTTTTTGTTCTTTTTATCTTTTTTTGTATTTTTGTATTTTTAATATGTTTACTAATAACTGTACTTATTTTAGAAAAAAAAATAAAATAGAGGGAACAAAATTAAAAGATTTGAACATAAGATCTCCAGCATTCTAATCTCGCACCTTACGCGCTCGACCATGCAGAATACTTATAAGTCGTTCTTATAAACGAGGTATATTACTCGCATGGGAAATTGTAAACAATTAATATCTTGTAAACTATCGCATTTTGACATAATTTATGCCATCGTGGATTAATGGGAAAGGTATACTATTACAAAAATTTATTTAAACTTATATGTCATATGCTCTCATCCCTTATATCAATACACGGCACGCTGAGTCGGCCGAGAAACATTTTCAGTCGCTCGCGACAAGCGGACGAGCGAGAGGGTCTCGATCGTGACGTAGCGTTTACCATCTCGCTCGCGCTCGGCTAGTGCGCATGCGTCGAAGGCTGAAGGACAGCAGATCGTGCTGTTGCGCTCTCTTAGCCGAGTCAAGCCGAACGCGGTGTGCTGGGACCCCAATGTGCATCACTGGTCGGCGGTTCGCCCGGCTGCAATTTCCTTTTCTTTGGGCTATCATCCAACGATTTATTATCTTGACTCCTGGATGTACTTCTGTAATATGATACAAATCCATTAAATTAGTGAAGATTTTTTTGGAATATGATGAACAATCTAGTAAATTCTACTAACAAAAGAAATAAATTTGAGTAGTATTAAAAGATAAAGTTAAAAAATAGAAATATAATAGATTAATTTTTTAATTACACATTCTAGTAATAAGAAAATGTTTGTAAAAATATTTTATTATAAATGAAAAAATAAAAATATATGCTTTACTATAATAGATAACTTATTAAACGAAAACTTACGGTTTAACTTTTTCAGCCTCTATGTCATGGATAGTAATTGGCAGAATTGTTTGTGAAGTGCTAGCATTACTGAAAATATCATAAAAAATTATATACTTTTATTAAAAATAAAAATGTTGTCTATTAATATAAATTACCTAGTCTCTTCTTGCATTTGAATTATTTCAACATCAGTGGTCTCTCTGCATACATTTCTACAATAAAAGAATATATATATCATAACTTCATAAAATATTATTATATAAAAAAATATAAAACAGTTTAAATATACCTATTTATTTTTTCTGTGAATCTATCTTCTTTTTCTGTTTCATTAATTGAATACAGTTGAACAACATTTCTGAAAAAAGAACCATTTTCTGTATTTATAAATTATTTTAATAATACATAAAATAACAACTATTATTAATAGATATTATTACTATACATATATTATTTGATTAATTATACACATCTCATTATTAAAGTAATTATATTGTTGTAAAATTATTATATATTATTTTATATGTACTGCTTTCTATGTATGCACAGTATATTACTCAATTTGATTAAATCTAAATAAACTAAATTATAAAAAAATAAATAATAAAAATAAAAACTCACTCTTGTTTATTAATATGCACTCCAAATAGAGTAGGTATAGCATCTGGGTGAAGACGAGCTCTAATTTTGTTAATATTGTACCATTTTTTTTCAAAATGTAAATGGCACAAACAGCAATTGTAATAAGCATATTCTGGACCTTTAGGTTCTAAATCCAGCCTTCCACATGCTCGTATCTACTGCATCCATCTATATACATATAAATATATACACATATATACATAAGTTATAAAGTTTTATCATTTAGATTAATATAGTCGTTTAATAAAAGATTGCAACATTTTTTTGTAAAAACAGTAAATCACTCACTACAAGTAAATGTGTGTGTGTGTGTGTGTGTGTGTGTGTGTGTGTGTGTGTGTGTGTGTGTGTGTGTGTCTGTGTGCGTGCGTGCGTGCGTGCGTGCGTGCGTGCGTGCGTGCGTGCGTGCGTGCGTGCGTGCGTGCGTGCGTGCGTGCGTGCGTGCGTGCGTGCGTGCGTATCTATCGGGACGATATGGCCAGTATCGAAAAGCTGCTACAGGCGACGAGTAACAAAAGTCAAATGAGAACAAAGATGAAAAACGGCGCGACTCGAACGAACACCGGGCGGGCGGGCGCCAGCGTCGACGCAGGTTAGGTTTCTCTGTATTGTTATTGGTGCTACCAGTGCTACCACCCTACCACTGCCTTGCGTTATTTAGGTTTCTCTGTGTTGTTATTCGTGCTACCAGTGCTACCACCCTACCACAGCGTTGCGTTATTTTTCATAACGCAACGCTTTTGCGAAATAACTCAACGGCTTGAGTTATTGGCTATTTACCGCACGCAAAAGCATTGCAGTATAGGGCACATTACGTGCACGCGTGAGGAAAAAAATATTAGAGTTATTCGAAATGCATAAATATATGGGTGTAAATTTATACAACAGAGTCATGTGGAAAAAGAAATTTATTTTCAGTATTGTTAATTTTTGTGTAAACGGAAGTGAGAGTGGTCTTGCAATTGTTCACAAATTCCGTTAGTCTAGCTGGCGAACAATGGTATTTTATTGCAAGAGAATTACCGAAAATATTTTAGCATGCAGCAAGTCACTGTACGCACATCCGTATTATACGAGAAATCGTACGTGATTTGCGAGGCAAATATCGATTGGACGTAATCGGTGCGTTTTGATGCACATCAAAGCCATCGTATACGATTTAGTGTGAAACAGTGTGATTAATATAAATTTTTCTCTGTCAGTAATATAACCATACTAAATTATATTTACATACATATATACGTGCGTATTTATTCATGCATTCATTATTCCATCGCGTCGTTACGCGGCGCAATGGAATGTAAATTGAAGAAAGTAAGAGTGTAGATACGTGTTGAATGCTAAATGCGCTATTCAATATTGATTCAAATGAGTTGCCAGAAATATCGCAGGTGAACCGCCAAGTCCTCAATACATTTTATATCATATTGTTAGGAAAAATACGTACCTATTCTATTATAATTTGAAATGTATGCATTTCACATTTTATATCAAATTAAACCAATTTAATGGCTTTGATCTCTGTCAGTATGTAAAAATGTAATATTCGGTCAACCAAATTCGCCAAAAGTCACGTTTACACTGATGCTTAGTAAGCACGTATTACATACACACACGCACGCACACACAGATCTGTAGAACATTTTCATACATATGAATAATATAATACAATTATTCTGTGAAACAGAACACTCATTTCGCCCTGAATTCACAGAAATGTAAGTATCGTCTCTGAAATTGTATAATTCAATATTCCGAGCCCGGGATTGCAGTTCAAGTAGGTACTGCACTGCAATATCGGTATAATAGATTTTAAAATTTTACAAAAAGATTGCCAATATAAAATCAATTACAATGCGAAGAGTCGTCAATTTAACATTATACGAAGCCAGCAGTACGAATGCAATTTGAAAAATAAAATGGCTTTTATTCCGAACAATTGAGGAGAAAGGCTGGAACATTTTCTTCATCTACTTTGTGATCCGCACTTCTATTACATGACGCGGATGTATTTTTTTATAACACATTTGAATCGTTATAAACTATACGTGACGTGTTACACTCTCTACACTACTTTCCAAACTTCAAATCTATATTTCGAAATAAAATAGGTGGAAAGTAAATGTCATCTTTCCATCACTAAAATTCAATACGCGTGGAACAGACATTAGGAATTCATAGCGTAGCAAAACTGAACACTTACATCTTAATGCTAAAAATATTATTAATGAAGAAATTATTTTAATCAGAATAATAAATAGTAATGGATTCTTAATTTTTACTGTCTTACATATTTGAAATTATTAACTGACTCTTACGTATCATTTAACCCATTGTTGTTTTTAAATTATTTTAAAATGTAAATGATCTCAAACGTATGTACTATAATGGCATCATGCAAAATATAATATATAATATTAGAAAATGACTGCCATAAAGCCTGATCTACAAGTGCATAAACATAGTTGTAAGTGAATAGAACATAAGAAATGCTTCTAAAATCTAAATCATTCACTTACGCACTTACGCTCTATTATACTGAAAAATCAATTTACTCCCGACGTGTTTTGCAGCCCTGCCATTGCTCCTGCTATAGTACCACTGCTAGGACACTGCTAGTGCTCACCGTAGACGACGCATAATTGATCAATACAACTATAACTACGTTTATGCAATTATATTGGGCTTTAAAAGATTGACAAACAAAACCATATTTGACTATAGATTAGTTCAAAATGCGTTAAATGTGCTGTGCATTTTCTAGCCCCTGCGGTGGTATAACCGTTACGGATTATGTACTACACATGTATCTATGGTACGTCAGGATATCAAACGCGACGTTTACTTCTACACAGCGCTTACAAAGCGTTCACAAGTGCTTGCAAAGCGTTAAAACAAACATTTGCAAGACGTTTGTAATCGCATTGCATATATAATCGTTTTACACATGTAATCGCTTTATAAGCGCTACTGTGTTACTTAAGGGGATGCTGGAGTGTCAGTTAAAGACTCGTTTCTCTTAATTGCATTTACGGATGGAAAAATCATTCTGCATAATTAAAGTATCGACAAAAACGGAGGGTGCTAGCTACATTTCAATACGAAAAACGGAAAAAAAAATTTACAGTTTCGTTATCAACAAATATAATACACAGTTTATTTGAATTGGAAATTGTTAATCCGTACAAAATATTAGGCATAAACTAATTCAGACGTAATCTCCTTATGGACTCTCCAAATTCAAAACTTAAGACTCGCATAAAGACTCGCTTTAATTGAATATGGCCTTTTCACTTATTTATATTAAATTTTCTATTTCAAACAATTACTTTTTCGTAAATAATCACGTTTTACAGTACAACGTGACAAAAAACTAGTATTCGAACAAGATACAACCTACTGAATCATACTTAAAATTTCTTCTCAGTTACATACAGTTACATACTGAAGCATATTTGAAATTTCTTCTCAGTTACGTACATACACAACGTATTTACACAAAATTTACGTTTTACAAACAGGACGAAAAATGTTATCGAAAAAAGAATTTCGCTCCTAATTAAAACATGTGTTAAATCGTTACATTCAGTAGTGATTTCAATTGACAAAGGCAGCCTTCTAAAATATTTCCTCAATGCTGCAGATCGCGTTGATTCGAGACCAAGGAATCCTCCTGAACGCTCGTCAGACGCTCGCAAAGAATAGATATAGCACGCGGTGTACATACGTACCTTGCACAACTGTTGTCCAGGCGAAAGGTCCTCGAAGGGATGTCTGGAGAAACACCGGGAGCATGCGAAGAGCGCTGCCTGCACGTTGTTAGCATTAGCACTCATCTTCGGCGCGGCTTCCCCACGATCGGATTAGGACGCGGTTGTGGAGCAGATATGTGTACCGGAACAACGGAACAGCGGGGAGAGGCAGCTGCAACGAGGAGACGCGATATTGAAAACAAGAGAAAAACAGTTACAATGCACTGCACCCACAACACAACGCGAAGGAAATGCGAGTAAATGTAAAAATCGACAGTGGCAATGTACAGTGCGATTATTCTAACTGCGAGTACTAAACCACAGTATCACTAAACTATACTGCGCCGGAACCGGTTGTTACACATTCACGTAGCCATCTGCGACTGTTTTGGGATCGCTGCGACAAGCATTATGGCTGACCGTAACCGGCGGAAGTGGCCATTCGAGGGCGCCACCGCTCACCGACCATATGCCTACTGCACACCGAATGCGATTGGATGCGATGAAGGATGAACAACGAGTGATATCCAATGAAAGCTCTGCTTTTTCTTACGTGACAATGGGCGCATTCAGCAAACATAAAGGTGCTTTTTCATGGGTATCAGTTGACGCGTTAACGCTCAAAATCAGATAAGGCCTTTTTGCACGTAAAAAAGTGTTAACCGTAACTTTAACCTTCCTTTTATTGTTTGATCCGAATTATCTTCTTTCCAAACATCAGAAACAAAAACTGCGACCGCCAGTGCTAAAATAGTGTATAAATTAACCTGATAGATTTCCTATTGGTTGGCATTAAGGCGTTAAATGTAAAATTCCAACATGACGAAATTTTTACGACTAACTTTAAAATTACGGTTACGGAATTTCACTTGTATTGGCTCTATCTGATTGTACATACGTGTTGAAAACTACTAAAATTACGGTTACGGTTAAGGGGATCCTAAAGCTTCCTTTATTACCGACTAAATCGTATAATTTTTGTATCGTAAATACTTTTTTTGTCATTCACAGATTCGAAAATCCTTTTACAGAATTAAAGTATGCGCATTAATACGTGTCTGTGAGGTAGAATGTATGTTGAAAACGATAAAAAATTTCAAAATTGAGTTCTTCTTTACCATTTTTTAGTCCAATATGGCACTCCAGAGCTGTCACGTCATTGCACGTCGTAACAACGTTTGTTTTATATAAAAGCTGCGCAATTTGTACTTAAGAAATAATAGTTCACAGACACGTAGTTTGTATGAAGAAACAGCGTAGAGTTCTTAGAATTAGACTTAGACAAAGCCTGGCTGCGTTCCGTTTCAGGCATATGCGCGCATTTTATATAGTGAGCGTCACGTATACTATAGGGGAATGCACGTATATGCGTGAAATAGAACGCAGCCAGGCTTTGTCTAAGGGCGGGTTCACACCTTGACGGAAAAGCGGAAAGTGGAAGAGCAGTTAACCGATCAGAACTCGCCTTGGTAGTAAAAAGTACAAAACTAACAGAAAGTCGACTACTCGATTGGCTACTGCTTTTCCGCATTCTGCTTTTCCGTCAAGGTGTGAACCCGCCCTAAGGGTGCAAACCCATGCAGCGGAATAGCGTAACGCGGAACGAGAGCAGAACCAATCATGTGTTTCTCTAGAAACACGGAATGCTTGTTATTGGTTCTGCTCTCGTTCCGCGTTGCAATATAAAAACTGTATCAGCAGTTAAACGATTACGTTTATTTACAAGTAAGTCAGGATCATAAGAAAATAGGTACGCTCTTGTACCAAAGCAAAAGTGTGAATACAAAACGAAAATATTCGTATCATATTCAAAAAATATTCATTCAAATGGAATGAAAAAATATTTATTCGTTTCTTGGCGAATAAAAAAGAAATGTATTCGAATGTGTATTTTCATTCACTTTTTATTTATTTATTCGAATATTAGGTGTATTCATCGGACACACTATTCCCTTTTCAGATCTTAAATTGTCTTTCCTTGCTGTTTTCCTCTTTTTCCTCTCATAATGACTTTCTAATAGACCATCGACATTATCTTATTTGTCATCACAAAGATCAGTACTCATTTTTATTCGCTGCAAATTATCTTACTTAATTTTCAATTATATACTGTACGTTTTACTATTATGACTTGGAAGATTAATTTTTATTCATGGACTTGTTACTTCTTTTTCTTTTATTTTTGGAAAGGTAAAAAAACTTTTATATTCACACATTATGTTTTAGAATATTGTTAATTCCTTATTTTTATATGTATTTTTCTATTAGGATTAATTATGCTTACGATATCAACTGAATCTTAGTTTGAATTGAGAATATTTATAATACTTAATGAAGAATAAAAATACTTCATAATTTATGTAACATTGAAAATGACCTGATCGAAGTCGAAACGTTTGATTTCTATATGTTTGTATAATTGTTTAAATTGAATGGTTTGTTAATTTACTTGACTCTTTGCCTTCTTTATATTTATTGTTTTACTCAAAATTATTATTGTTTTAAATAAAAGTCACTTGTTTATTGCATACATTTTTTATCTATTACTTACATGTAAACAATATGTGCTGCTTATCAATTTGCTATATATTTTCAAGTAACTGCAAAGGTATCATTTGTTGTAATAATTATATTTGCGTCATGTTTTTTTCGTTATATATATCTTCAAATATCTATAAACATTTATTTATTACAATTATATTATGTATTTTACTATATAAATATTGTATCAATTTTAATGTATTATCTAATTTTCATACTTTTTCTCTTTCTCTTAATATATATACACTAATTAAATAATATAATATAAAATTAAAAGTAAAAATCGACTCTCAAAAATTTCAAATACAAAAAATAAATAGACTAATGAGAGTAAACTCGCTGTTATTAATGCGAAATTATAAAAAAAATTATATATTTGTTAACAATCAAAAAATATCAAATATAAAATACTATACGTTTCGGCCTAACATCCGGGCCATCTTCAGTAGTAAATTCACAAAAAAGGCATGGATCAATAAGAAAGTGATCACTCTCAACGTCAAACAATTAAATCCACATGGTTGGTAGGTCATGTGCAAACGACTAGACGTAAATCTAAGTAAAAATTAAAAATTAATGACAATTATTGAAGAAAGATGAAAGTGAACACTCACCGACAAATCCATGATTACAAGATAAAGTTGTATTAAAATAATAATAAATCATCATCGGAATCACAACAAATTAATATAAAAATAGTCAAGAGATAAAAATCCGAAGATAACATTGTGGTGGTCAAGATTTGACCACCACAATGTTATCTTCTTTAATATAATATATTTTATATTTATAAAGTACTTACTTGAGGAATAAATTTTTCTTCAAAATGTAAAGAACAAAGCCGACTATTTGTACCAATAATCTTTTTTTGCAATTTCATAATCTCCATCCATTTGGCTTTTCTTTTCGGATTGCTAGGAAATCTATAACGATATATTATAAATTTTTACTTATTGTGATGTGAAAGCATTCTGATATCAATCTTTTGATATTTAATAATTCGTAGAACGTTTTTATTTAAAAAACGTTCAGTATTTCTACATTCTCCCAATCGAAATCATGACTAAATTTAATTCTGTGATCTGTGATCTGTGATCACTGATTGAGTATTCGTTTTATGATTAATGTAACAACGACATTCAGATATTCTGGTTTTAAGTTTTCCGCCGATTTGCTCTACATTTGTTACCAAAAATTTTGTAAACATTTTTCTTAAATTCTTTTGGGAGAATATTTTTGTGCACTTTAATAAAATTGATTTTATTTGTACTTTTGGAAGCTAGTTTTATATTAAAATTTTTACTAATTCTTTCGAATTCGTCAGAGATGTGGAGACGAGGAAGATGGTTGGAAGAAGGAAGAGGAAAGATGCTTTCCACAGTTCAGAATCGGGAAGATTATCCTACCACCCATAACGGCGGCATGTCCTTTTCTTTGTCTCTTCTTCGATCTTAAGCATAGCAAGAGGCGAACGACTTTTCTTGGAAACCAGGTCGAGCTGAACAGATCATCGTGCAGTGTGTGCATCGCAATACATCTTTCTCTTTTTCTTTCTTTCGGTTGATTTATGTGCCAATCTATTTACTATCATTAGTATTTTGTAATGTACTATTAGTATATTATACTGTTAGTATATTATCCTTTCAGCGTCACATATTCATCAGGAATATAAGATAATGCGAACCAAGAGTCTTACTCCTTCTTTATCGTATTATTGTCATTTTGATTTTTTGTTCTAAATTTATTGAATAAATAATTTAAACGTGAATTTATTGTATTGAAAATAAAGTATATAGGATAATCATTTTTTGGTAAGGTGTTGATTATATATTTAATGTTTTTTGGTGGCATTCAAATGCGATAACCGAAAAACTTTGCCTGTCATTCCAATTATTATGCTTTGATAATGGGTGTGATATAATATAGAAAATTTAGATAACATCCAGAACACATAAGTTTTTGATGTCAATCAGTTTCAATAACATTGTTATTATTAATTATCGTAAGAGATATAAAAAAATCATTTTGTCATTTCTCCCCCCTGCTTCCACAGTGAACTGCAATCTCTCATGAAAAGAACTAAATATTTTAAGTGTAGAGTCAATTAAATTGCCATAACAATATCGTTAACGTATATCTAAAATAAAACGGGAGTATCCATATCAAAAATATACTAGAACGTACCTTCCGCTAAATCATTAACGAAATATGTCCTTTTATTAAATAATTTATTTTCATTAACGTTAAATTTTCTATTATTAATCGGAATTGGATGTGAATCCTACATCCTACATGTGATCTAGCTACTGCTGCTAATATCAAAAACCGTGTAACATTACACTTCCACCAATCAATTATGTCCTTGCTTCTATACATTGCTTTTTTCCTTGTGGATTCTACATTTAATTACATGGCACATATAAAGACGCTTCTAAACTTAAAAGTTTAAAGATCGGTCGGGAACAGTGCCGACTCTAGTTAATGCGGGGCTGGGTGCATAAAAATGCGAGACTGATTCTTGAAAATGAAATAATTTATTTCAAATCATAATTATTTTATTTCATATATATAAAATAAATATAAAATAAAATAAACTTAAAAGTTTAATGTTTTATAATAAAATTTTTAATATAAAATCTTTTATTACAAAATTTTATTGTAAGAATAGGTCTTTTCTTTATTCCTGCACTGTCTAAACTGGTGCACACGGTGCAGGAATAAAGAACAGATTTAATTTTATCCGCACATGTGGAAGTGAGAGGTCCAACAATTTTCTATCTCGTTATGTCGTTACAGTAAGTAAAACGCGGGACCGAGTGCGCTGCACCATCGCACATGGCCTAAAGCCGGCACTGGTCAGAAAGATCTTGTTTCATATCAAATATCGGATCCCGAATTAAGAAATTTATCCCGAAATTTGTTTTGGAAAAAAATTGCAAAAAAGACAAAACGTAGTTTTCATTTTCGTACTTTTTTTATTATTTACTCACGTTGTATTTATTTGCTTAAAGGAGAAAACTAGTGTAACGCATGAAAAATCCGCCTATATTTCTGAAATTTTTTTTGGTTCAATAAAAGTATCAATCGAAAATCTGTAAAGTAGGTTTAATAATAATACAAAAAAAAGTACAAAATATAATTTTTTGAAGAAAATAGAACTAAAAATGGCGGCTGCGCAGCATATGTCCCAAGGCGCCTATTTTTGGAAGCTGGTCCATGGGCGAACATCTAACCTCTTTAATTTTTGACCTGGAACAAAAAATCAAAGTTTTTTAGTTTCTATATAACAGCAGCTATCGAGCAACGTAGGATTTTTTCGATATATTGATTTTTCGCGAAATGGTGCACGATTGAAAAAAAAGTTAAAATTTTGAAGAAAAAAAACGTCATAAATTGTTGATAAAAAAAAAAGTATGCGATATAGAAAAAAAATCCTACGTTGCTCGATAGACAAAGGTATTACGAATATACTGTAAAAATTTTAAATCGATCGGTAAATATTTGCTCGAGTTACGTGTTCGCCCATTTAAAAAAAAGTGGTTTCGAGAAAAACGCGTTTAAAGTTTTAAGTGCTGTTAAATCGTATAATATTCTTATATACCTCTAATCTGCGATGCCTGCACCATACAATTGGCCTTCCAAGTTCACGTCCTGTTCGTCTTTTTCCTTTCGAACCGCTTTCAAGTTCTAGACATTTCGGAAGGCAGTCCCTTCATTTCCGACTGCCGTTATACCTGATCCCGCACTCAAATTACAGCGCGCGGTCGGTACACAAAACACGCTCGGCGTATACCTGAGAGGCTTCAATTTGGACATTTAGGCACTTCTGCCGCATTCCATGTTTTAGTATGTTATTCTTAAAACCCTAAAGCACCTTTTAAGCGAAAAACTAAATTTTCGAAAATTTCAAAATTTTACACTAGTTTCCCCCCTTAATGTATATATATTGTTGGTTTCTTGCAGCAATGCAAGTATTGCATCTAGTACGGATAGCTTGTGTTGCAATTAAACATTGATCTGGCGATATTTGGTGCACTGCAACCTCGAATATTGTGCCAAAGTGATACCATAAAATAATGACAATAACAGAATAATAAATAATATAATAAATAATAATAGGCTCTGTAAGAACAATTAGAGAACAATTGAAGGGCTAAGAGTCAGTTATATGTATAATAAAAAACGTTTAATTTAACAATGAATCTATGATAAAAAACAATTTTTCACAATTTTTTTTCGGAATAAAAGTGACGCTTACATATCAGTTATTCAAATAAAATTACATATCTGAGTTGTGCTAGGTTAGATTTACAATAATGTTCACACCGAAGCATCGCAAACCTGAATAATTGACAGAAAAGCAGATTGCCGAAAGCTATGCACAAGAGTAAAGTGCCCTTAATATCGTTGCGCCGAAGACACTGAGTCTTATATTGACTTGTGGTAGGCTAGCACAACTCAGATTTACAATATAATATGTAACAGTTTTTTATGAGGCGAACACATTTTCCCTTTTTTTAAAAAGATAATTTTGTTGAGATATAATACAATACAATATAATGTTTACATCTGTAAGATTATTTATATAGGCTGTAATTACGTAAGAGAGTTTAAATTCTATTCCACTTCTGATAATATAAAATGTATCTCTCTCTTCTGAAGAAGATAAATAATCTTCACAACTGAGAGTGTAGAATAGTGAAATGAATATACAGCAGCTGTTATACAGTGTGTATCAAAAAAATCACCGAAAGTTATATACACTTTATGTATGTTTACTTTGTACTGGCTAATATCTAATATATCAGTTACTTTTCCTGGTAATATATTATTATTAGATAAAAAGATTTAAAATTTTAAGTATCCTTTTTTGAACATGTATATTATATTTAAATAAAACTCCGAGACCTCTCTTAGCACTGGAGACCATAGTGCGATGCTCGTTGTGCACTCTCCCCTCTTTACATGGTCTTGGCTCTTTATGCGATTGAAAAAAATCTATAAATCATCAACGAAGTGTGTGTGTCTGTGTGTGATAAAATAATACATTTTTTTAACACGATTTTGAAATCTCCCGTATTACTGCAGCAGTTTTATTTGGACTGATCGCAATTGAAAGATCGGATATTATCAGAAAATAACTGTATTTTTATTACAGTTATACTTTTGAATAATTTTAATCGCGCGAAAATTTATTGATCGATATAAAATTCAATATAACGAAGTGTTGTAAGGTATAATGCAATAACTATAACCCAGAAATTCATACACGGTTCTGAGCCGCGCGCGAAAAACATCTGTGTACGTGTAGGATGTGCGTGCGTGTGTGTGCGTGTGTATGTGTGTCAGTGTGTGTAGCAGCCCCAAACGAAAATTAACGATCGTCATTTCGCTCGTAGCGATTCCCCGCGCGCAACACGTGTGAACAGTGGATATAAGTGCACTCCCTGATAAATAAAATATAATAGGAAACGGTTAAAATCGATAAGATTTCTGTATAAATGTATCGTTGTTTAACAGATCTATCGGCCACCACAAAAATGTAAAATAATATCAAATCGTAACGTATTTAATTGGTTTTAATCGAATCTGTTTTCTATGCAGATAATACAGTATATATCCTATCGATTGTAATTCCATGCTATCGTACGATATTCAATTCGGAATTATTACATAAATATGTATATATAGGTATACATGAGACGCGTTTCAAATCACTGATCGTCACTGAATAAATTGTTCCTTTTTATAGTCGTATAAGTGACGGCCATTGTCCCAGCCTTTGGGATGCCAATGTTACACTTCTATCTTCAAGAGAGAGCGGCGTCTCGCAGTTGCGAGTTCGAACTGGGAGTTCGACTACTGATGCATCGAATGGATACACTTGTCTATCCGTTGCTCCAATCGAGTAAAAGCCATCTGCAATCAATTCCTTCGGAATGCCGGTCTGTAGTAGCGCCTTTGACTAGGAACACAAAGATAATTGTGACACTTATGAAGATATATATCACTTTCACTTAACTATTATTACGTACCACTGATATTGAAGTGCAAAAACTTCGTTCTTGGATGGAATCTCAAAATATCTTTCAAACTTGAATGCTTCGATTGAGAAACCATTAAGTGTCACTTCAAATGAATAGGTGCGTCCCTAAGCACTGAAGTGGTAGGTTCTCATAAAACCAATGAGAACAATTGCTACAGCTAGACCGATAATGAAACTTCAATTCCTGTAATCCAAGACAGCTAATCCGGTTCAGAAACCTTCTTGTAGAGGATATTATCCTTAACTTCCTCTGAAGCCCCAGGCTCATTGTTGTTGGATATATGCGTAGTACTGACCCCAGGGCAACACTCTCTTGACCCAGATAGCTAAACCTACAGAAACAGATTTGAACAGAGTTTGTTATGATTATTTTTGACGCCAGAAAAGCAACAAATCTTAATCAGAGACTGTTCCGTAAGCAAAATGTTAGTAGAATGTCGATAGACTGGCATCAAATTTGATTAGAAAATATTAGCAAATTGACCTCAACTAATGTCGCACTGTTTTCGTTCTGACGATAACACGTAAGTTGAAATTCAATATTAGCAAATTTCTAGCAGAAATGGAACAGGATCGGCTGATAGAATATATAGAAATATTCTAAAGTAATAACGTTACAATTTTAATACATAAAGACAGCACGATCTGCTCAATGTCTACTGCCATCAGATTGTGTTGCGCAGATTTTGCTCGGTTTCTGCTACTAATTTATCACCAGATACTCTTAACAGATCCTGCTCGATTTCTGCTGCCAATTTTCTAGTACAGAATATCAACAAGCGTTCTGTTCAATTTTTGCCTGCATTCTGTTGACATAGAATGTTCAACAAAACAGAAGCAGAATGCGATATCACTTGAGATCAGTCTGTTAACATCTTTGATCAAATCTACTAACAATCTGTCGACATTCTGCAAACATTGTGATAAATATGGAGATGAGGGAAGCTAGCTTCGATTACTTTGATCTTGACATGTTGTTATGATCTTGAAAAACCTCCAAGTTTTAGCCATCGCCCGTTATTCGTTAAAAAGGTATGAAGAAATAATATTTCTTTTCTACCATATAGAACAAAAATTCTCTGCTTTAAAATTATTTTCCTGCTTTAAAAACACGAATTTTCTTTGGAAACGTTAGTTTTTCATATAATTATTGTTTTTAGTTAGTAAAAAGTTATTAACAGTCAAAATTAGTTATTATTTCTCTGTTTTACCTGAAAAGTTAGATAACTCAGGATAGCTATGGGACCAGGAGATATGGGATTAACTGAACAAGAAAATATGACTTTCCATACGAAGCGACTCTCACTTCCCCTCCCCCTTACCATGGGAGCACACAACTTTTTGCGCGAAGTTACATAAATTTCGACTTTCCATGCGAAGCGATTTTTCACACGATTGTTGGCGTGAATATTCATTAATGAGTCAGCATAATTATAATATATTCATGCTACTGCGTTAACCATTCACAAAATTTTGTTAATCCTATAAATTCATGTCATATACACAATATTGAAAGGATATGGCGCGATATACGTAGTGTAATTCCTTGTTATATGTACGGAATACGCGAGAAACATTATAAATATTATTTTGCTGAATTTTTATTTAAAATAATTTATTTATTTGAAAAAAGAATTGAAGCATTTTTTGTTTGAGTGAAATATATCCTATTAATAATAATGTTGAGTAAAGTATTATGTAGAATTAAAAAATCTTTGTAGAAAAATACAATTATACATCTCAAAAAGTTGTGTACTATTAAATAACTTTTTAAAAGCGGGCGACGGCTAAAAATTGTTGGCGATTTCTCAGGGTCATGACAACATGTCAAGGTCACTGGCTTCTCTCATCTCCATAACTACCCATTTTGTTATTAGAAGAATAAGTATTTCAGATTTCTTGATTTGCTCCAACTGAAGTGGAAGAGCGTACCATTGATTGCAGAGCTGGTACATAATAGACGTTTCATTGTCACAGGCGATGTCTATGCCCTTAATAGAGAATGTGCGTCCTTGACAGCAAGTTCCTCTTTGACCGTAACCGGCAACTCCATAAAGCAGGACACAATGGACCACGATTGAATTGGGAGAGCAGTAAAAGAGAGTAGCTTCTCCTCGCACACAGGTAGAGTATCCAGACTTTCGGTAAGCGCGTCATTAATGAATGTATTCGGATTACATATTGGATAGCGGTGTACAGTTTTGACAATTTCTTTTGACATCTTTCTACAACGATGTTCGCATAGAATATTTTAACGCTCTCATGCGCAGATTACATAACTTAATAGTATGGAACTTAATAGTATGAATAACTAAAAATAAATTGCGCGTAACTTATTTACATTTCTCATAACACTACATGCAATTTCTTTAATTACAAAGCGCAAATGTTCTGTTTGATAAATATAAATTTATTACATATGTGGAAAAGAAAAAATACATTGGTTTCATCATACGTTACTAAATAAACCGTAGGGTTATTAACACTATATATTTTGCAGTTCCACGATATACTAAAACGTGAGGCAACTTATTACATCTTTGTGGAAAAATGGAGACCAATATAATTATAATGTCTATCCTCGACGCATTTCAGATCACTATATTTACAAAGACTAATTGGAAGGTAATACAATCTTATCATTGGATAAATCAATTAACAATAACTTAGAACTAATTATACAAAACTTATAATATATTAACACTATGATTTCTAAGCTTTAAATGAAGGAATCACATAGACCTTAGAACTAGCAATTGTCTATAGTTTTTGTACAAAAATCTTCAAAGTTAGAGAGAGAGAAACATACTTTTCAAATGTTGCTCTTGCTCAAAGTGTTCGAAAATATACCCTACATATGTCAATGAAACATATGGCGCGTTAGCATTGTATTAGAATTAAAAATAATATATTGTAGCAAAGCATGAAATAAAATTCTTGAAATTTTTGAAAATGTACAATATAAGTAATTAAAAATATTCAAAACAAAACTTTGTGTAAAAAAAATCTTATAGAAAAAGATAATTTCAATGCAACATATATCTAACATTAGTATGTATCACATGCATGTGCGAAATGTACTTCTGGACACTTTTAGAAAGAGAAGTACGGACACAATCGTTCTTATATATATTGCTCTATTCCACATTTATAACATAAGGTCCATTAGAAATCATTAAATCAACAGTTGACGCATCGATATACATCGAGATTAAACGGCTATTAACTGCATTTGGAATTAAGAGGATCCTAAAGTCGTCTGTATCACTCATTAAACCTATAACCGACTAAAACTATAATTTTTGTGTCGTAAATACTTTTTTGTCATTCACAGATTCGAAAATCCTTTTACAGGATTAAAGTATACACATTAATACGTGCCTGTGAAGTACAATCTATGCTGAAAACAATAAAAAATTTTTTAATTGAGTTTTTACCATTTTTTAGTCCAATAAAGCGCTCCAGAGTTGTCACGTCGTTGCACGTCGTAACAACATTTATTTCATATAAAAGCTGCGCAATCTGTACTTAAGAAATAGTCCACAGACACATAGTTTGCGTGAAGAAACAGCGTCGAGTTCTTACAATTAGATTTAGACACTTTATCGCGACAAATTTACGATACAAAAATTGATAGATAATGCGACTGCGTGCATCGTTGTCTACGTAAGATATATAATGTGGTAGTATGTAAAAGACGTGTATCATATATCGATGTGTTGTAAAAAAAACGGCGACATGTGGCGATTTCGTTAGAGTTCGAGCTTTGCTTGAAGATCCCCTTAAGTCGCTGAAAATGACATTTTTTATGTATTTCTTGTTTGGTACATCTCCATACGTACGACTAGATCAACAGGAACGTAAAATCTACCGTTTTTTATTCAAAGCATATTAATTCCGCGTATAGCCTTTCCTTCATACTTATTCTTTATTTCTCAATTCGGCAAGAGAGTACACTTATAGTCGCATGCTTCGAACGCTGTAATATCTTGATCAAAATTTCTCATTGTGAAGTATTTTTCCCGAATGTATCACAGTTATTGGTATTAAGTAACGAAATAATAACTAAGCTGTTTAGGTGAAGCTTCTCACAATCATACTCTATGAGGAAATCAGCACAGAGAACCAAGGCAAGCACAAAATTTTGAATACAATAGTATGTGCTAGCTATTCATATAGTTTTCTCTTGTTTGATTTTAATATTCCTTACAGCGTTTTTTCAGATTTGTTATCAAAAGACGAGGATTCTCCACCATTAACTGGTTTGTCATCACGGACATAGAAAAAGGTTTTCATTTATTTGTAAACATTTCTATTCACACATTTAAATGAAGTATTTACTTCATCTCAAGAGACATTTTTATTTATCTTCGTAAAGTCTTTACAGTACATGATATTATATATATCTTCTCGAGCATATTTCACTCGAGCGTATTTACCGACAAAAAATAAAACTTACCAAAAAAGCTAATAATGGGCGCTTTCCAATTGATGACACAAATCGACACAAGTGTCGTTCTATCTTTGTCAATCACTAAATATCAAGAAAGATAGAACGATACTTGTGTAGACTTGTAGGCCTATTGTATTTAGGTTTAGGTTAGATTTAGAGTATAGGTAACAGCATAAACGTAAGGTGTAAACTAGGCCATTATAGTGTATTAATGGAATATATACAGTGTACAATAAGAAAGTGTTCGTCTCGTGTAATCCAGTCACAGACTTCTGTATACATATATGACTAGACTACTAACTCCTTTAACCCCTTCAGGGGCACATTTTTCCTCTCGGCGAATTTTGATAACTACTGGTGTATAATACGTTTTTGGGGTCGCTGATTACGATTCTGACATCAGAATTTCAAAATTCAAGATGGCGGATTCAATATGGCGGAACTATGAAAAATCATTCAAAAAACCTAATTTTTGGCAATTTATTAAAAAAAATGTAGCCTATAAAAAATTTTTAATCGAATGTATGTTAAAGTACTGTAATCAAACTATACACGAAAAAATTTTCAGACCTCTAGGTGTCGTCACTTACGAGAATCCGATTTTATTCTAAAAAAAAACGCGTTTTTTCAGATTCATTTGTTTATAACTAATTATAAACAAAAAAAACTAATGCAAGTTGCCATGAAAATCTTATAACTTATGTCTCTATGAACCTAAAAAGCCATTGCATGTAAAAAAGCGCCGATAAATAGCTGAGAAACACTCAAAAAACGACACACAAGTAGGTGGGACATATATGTCCCACCGCCCTTGAAAGGGTTAAGGGTACAGTCACATGGAGTCAGAAATAACGGAACGAAACGGAACAGTAACGGAACATTGATAAAAAAGAGATAGAACAATCCTATCTCTTTTCCATCAATATTCCGTTCTCATTCCGTTCTGCTATTTCTTTCTCCATCGGGACGCACCCTAATACAAGCTTGTATAAAGTGGACCCTAAAATTTATAATCATCCTGCGCATGCGTCACGAACTACATCGAAGGAATGTAACATGGCTACGTCCTGCGCTGATTGCGATATTGCGAGTAGCCGTATTGTAGCAGTAGGTATGGTAAATGTTAAGAAGACCCCCTTCACCTTAACTTTTGATAAAAATATACTCAATTGATGTGGTTTTGCATGAAACGAAAGAATCTGGCAAAAAAAAGTGTCGCTCTGCTTCGCGAACCGAGATATTAAGCGTTAAAGTTGATAACCATGTAGGTTAGTACATCTGTCACAGCTACGAAATTCATTACTTTAAAAATAAATTCGCTTTAATACTTAATATCTCGGTTCGCGAGGCAGAGCGAACTTTTTTATGCCAGATTCCTTCGTTTCATGCAAAAACTCATCGATTGTATATTTTTATTAAAAGTTGTGATGAAGGGGCTTTTCTTAACATTTACCTATTATTACAGTATATGTACCACGATTTAAAAACCATTTTCAATTACGATGCTAGCAAAGTGTGCCTTTCAAACATTACAATACATTTCCAACGTTACAATACATAAAGTATTGATAAGCTGAGTTTTATTCAGTAAGAATTATTAGTTAACTTAAAGTATATTTATCAAAGTAAAATAATAAAGGGCAAAAAGCCGATAACATAACAAAACTAAAACTTTAATTTAAATATAATGTAGCTACTATACAACAAATGTTTCTACTCCGATCGGGTCATTTTCAATGTTACAATATTTACCCAGGTTAATTGTCAAAATACGTATGAGCATGCTAATGTATGCGCATGTGTCGCACGGGTCACGCGGTGCGGTTCTTGACGCATGCGTATAATGCACAATCGAAATTGGGGTCCATTTTTTCAAACATGTTAGCAGTCTAATAGTATATATAGAAGTCTGTAAATCCAGTACAGTCTCGAAAGGTTGATTGACCGGGGCGGCCGTGTGTGCATCGGTTCGGAATTCGACAAGAAAAAAATTCATTATATGACAAGACTAATATAAGAGTTTGAAAATCTTTCTTCCATGAGAAATCATTACTTAATAACTGTTTTTAAAGAGTTCATAAAACAATTCTTTATAATTTTTGTCCAAACTGATAAAATATATGTATATTACCATATGACGCCATCTCAAATATAGGTGTACAATTTCGCTCCCGCCGTTTTTACAGGTATAAATTTATACCTGTAAAAACGGCGGGAGCAAAGTTGTACACCTATAATAATAATAATAATAATAAACAATATGAAGTCAAGAGCGATATAAGAGTCAATAAAGATCTCTTGTATCGCCCTTGACTTCATATTGTTTATTTTTATATAACGAGTCCTTATTCCTTTTTCTGCTGATTTATTAATAATAATAATAATAATAATAACAATAGTAATAATAATAACTTTATCGCGGGTACTGTTAATATTAAATAAGAATACAGTAAAATTGATATCATATATCAGTTACAACACAATAGACTGTACGACAGTTAAGCAGCTGATTTAAAGCCGTACCTGAATATCAAAATAAGTGATTTACAAAAATTAAAATTAGATTCAAGTCAACATTAACAATATTACATAAATACATAAATTAATGTATAGAACAATAGAGAGAAGAGATATAACATACGCTACACGTACAGAACAATAAGAAATGTGTAGCTGATCTGATATTGAAACTTTGAAGCAATATAGAGTAATCTTCAACCGACATGCAGGAGGCGATGGTAAAGATCATAAAATAGATGGGAAAGTATTATAAATTTCACTGAAGTGTAAAAGAAGGCACTGTGAAATTTAGATGTGTGATGAGTAGGATATCAAAGTTGATATTGCCGATGAGTATCAGGTAAAGTATGTGAATGAGATTCAAGGTTTAAATGAATCACATAGAAAAATTCGAACCACAGAAGAACAGGGAAACCTCATAGAAAAACTCGAATCACCAAAGCACAAGGAAGCCTCATGAAAAAACTCGATCCCCCGACGTATAGGAACTCCTCAGGGACACCTCATAGAAAAATTCGACCCACCAAAAACACAGAGACCCCTCATAGAGATACCCGAATCAACGAAGTAGAGAAACACCTTATGGAAAAATTCGAACGACCGTAGCACAAGGACACCTCATAGAAAAACTCGAATCACCAAAGCACAAGGAAGCCTCATAGAAAAACTCGATCCCCCGACGTATAGGAACTCCTCAGGGACACCTCATAGAAAAATTCGACCCACCAAAAACACAGAGACCCCTCATAGAGATACCCGAATCAACGAAGTAGAGAAACACCTTATGGAAAAATTCGAACGACCGTAGCACAAGGACACCTCATAGAAAAACTCGAACCATCAAAGCACTAGCACACCTCATAGAAAAACTCGATCATCGTAAGCATAGAACCACCTCATGGAAAAACTCCATCCTCCGATGCATAGAGCCACCTCATGGAAAAACTCGACCCGCCAAAGCACAAACACATCTCATGAAAAAACTTGATTCTCCGATATATAGAACCATCTCATGGAAAAACTCGAACTTTATTATATTGCAGAACGAAATCTGCAAAGTTTTAAAGGAACGGAATGTACTCATCAAGGAAGAAATAGAATTTGATACTAAATTAAATTTCAAAATTTACTTACAAAATAATTGGAGGAATTGACGGGACATCAAGCTTAGGAGAAAAAACATTTTTTCCTCTCAATGAAAAATTTCATCTCGCGGCATCCAGGCCAACCAGAATTATGGAGTAATAATCCATGTAAGAGAGAGAGAGAGAGTGAAGTAAAATTGATTTTCAAATTATTCCGAATTAGATTTGTATACGATTAGAGGTTGGATAACTTTATAATTTGAAAACATTCTATTATGTGGATCTAAATAATGAATAATCCTCTTTTTATTTGCAGAGCGTGTTAATAAAGAGCCAAGAAGCAATATCTCATTTGTACATCTTTTTGTCAACCATATTGTATAAAATTTCGTCGAACAGCACTATTAACCCTTTGTCGGATTAATGTACAACAAAACCTGCAATACTATAAGAATATATTAAAAATATACAATACTATAATATAGTATAGAAAACACTTTTATGCAACAATATTACAACTGTTTTATGATGTTAAAAGTAAAAAATCTATAAAGATCGAAATACAATAACTTTTTTTTTCGCTCCTCGTAGTTTGCGCGCACATTTATATATACAATCGGTCTGTGACAAACTCGAGTTAACGAAGATTGAAGATAACCAGAAATTAAACTTCCAGAAAGGAAACATTTCTTTTCGGTAGCTTAATTGACTGGTTATCTTCAAATCTTCGCTAATCATCAGCCATACGATTTTATAAAATCGGCTTGTAACCGTCACAATAACGTTACAAATGCAACATTGTGGTGAAACCGTTACTAAACCAAAACTTCCTTAAACGTTCCATAAACGTTTTATTTATTCAATGATATTTGTAACGTTTCCTCGACATTGTATAATCGATGCCGCGACTATCAAAAAAACGTTATAAATGCGAAGTCCGAAAAGTACCCTTACGCAAATGTAAAAGTACAAATGTATCAAATTAAACTTAATATACAAATGTATCATTAGGAAATAGTATTTCTTTATCTTCACTCGCTATTTCATACAAAGTCGACCTTCTCAATACACGAGCATCATGGAAGAATCCAGGTTCACCGCAATATACGTTCGTAAATCGCATATTAGAGTCGACGACAGCTTGTAAGTGAATGGAAAAAAATTTTTTACGATTACAGTATGGTATCTCATTTACCAAAGGTTTTTGAATACGAATATGGGTACAATCAATCGCTCCTAAAACACGTAGAATTCCTTTTTTTTAAAAAAACCTTGCGCATACTGTCGAAATGTTATGCTGTTGCGGCCATTTAATCACATCATCCAATTTAGTCAAAATCCAAGCGACTACGCGACGTATAATACGGAATACAGAGGTGATAGAAATATCAAACCGATCTGATATTGTTCTTATCGGTTCTGTATAAACCACAGGAATATTAATATACTCAGCTTTGTTGAAATCGGTTTGCTCCCGTACAAATGATTTGGCATAAACACACATGTTTCAAATTCAGATGTAATATAATTAGTAAAATCAATTATATTTATCATTAAAAGTAAATAAATATTGAATATAAGAGTGAATCTACTACTATTTACGTAAATGTACATAATTACCAATAAATCGAAATACTGTTTGTTTTGACAATCGCAAGTGTTCCTTAAATTCCTGTTCTGTCCAAGATTCCACAACTTCTAAATACTGTTCCACACGATACCGTTTACGTGTAGAAAATAAATGTTGCATTAGTGGAATTGAGTAACCTGAAATTAAAAAAAATTTGCTCTGATTAGTCAACTTTCAATCCAATCCCAATCCGTATAAATATTACATTAACACAAGCTTAACGGACTGTATTGGAAGTTTGAGATTCCTGTTCAAATGTCGATGTACGTCAATATCAAACAACAATATTCAGACAGAGTATTTATATAAGCTGAAGACTTGGTAAAAAGAGAGAGAAATAATCGCGGATAGAGACTCTATCAAAGGGACGCTGGAGTGACGGCCGAACTTGATCGAAGTCGATAAAATAAGACGAGTTCAAGACGGTAAAGCGGCTAGGTACGTTTGCCGAGCAATCGAATATGATTTGTTGGATATATAAGTAATAATCAATTATGTTCAATCGCTCGGCAAGCGTACTTAGCCGCTTTACTGTCTTGAACTCGCTCAATGAATAATGACATACTTGGCACTGATATCAGTGATTATCCAGTGATTCAGATTTAGAGAGTAGGATCGAAATAAATATAAAAGTCTTATACCGTTTAGCAATTCTTACAATATTAATACAGATATTAATTTTTAAAATTGTACTAATGAAAGCGCGTCGAGAGAAATGCTTTGGCCGCTCGAGTTATAGCCCGGTCTATTTTTTCAAACATAAGCTGCGTTAGCAACACTCACATATCTCGTCGCACCGACAGATTACGATAGAAATTAATTAGATTTTCTATATATTTCGTAGATTTCAATCACTTTCTCTCTTTCGGGATTTTTGTTCATATAGAAGCCCAGTAAGCAATTTGCTAGCAATTTGGTATCAATTTGGCATCAAACTCGTTCAAAGTTTGGTAGCAAATCCGGTGCCATCTGTGTCAGCAATAAGCTTGTGTTTTGCAGGCAAAGCTTGCGTTACAAAACTAGGCAGCAAATTGGCACCAAATTGATAGCAAGCTTTGCGTAGCGCTGTTTGGCGACAAATTCGCACCAAATTGATAGCAAGGTTTGAGTAGCGCTGTTTGGCGACAAATTGGTGCCAAATTGGTACCAAGTTTTGAGTAACGCTGTTTGACGACAAATTGACAGCAAATTGGCAACAAATTTTGCGTAGCGTCAAATTTATAGCAAAAATCAAGCAAAATGTGATATTTTGCAATCATTTAAATGGTCTTTGATCTACACCTTAAGAGATCATTAGTTATAATATTGTACATAATTGTGTGTATATATACTAGTGTAAAAATTAATCAATACAGTCTTATTTTTGTTGCTAAAATATTATTGATTTTTGATTAACTCTTCACATTTCTAAATGCACATGAGAAAGTTATAAAATAGTCAAAAATTTTCAGAGATTTAGAAGGCACATCCCAAAAGAGCTTGGGAATCTCCAGATTTGCTTACATCAATTCTTATACAGACTCATGAACGTTTTCTTCTTACGAGAAGCAAGTCCATCTCGTGGCGGAGCCGTGTATGAAAGTGACAAATTTTTGCTGCAAATTTGTCATCAAATAACGCTACGCAAAGTTTGTTACCAATTTGCTCTCAATTTGTCGTCAAATAATGCTATACAAAGTTTGCTACTAATTTGTCATCGAACAGCACTACGCAAAGTTTGCTACCAATTTGATTCTAATTTGTCGTCAAA
>NW_017275598.1:150149-179662 GCF_001594065.2 Cyphomyrmex costatus | reverse complement strand
AAATTCGAACCACAGAAGAACAGGGAAACCTCATAGAAAAACTCGAATCACCAAAGCACAAGGAAGCCTCATGAAAAAACTCGATCCCCCGACGTATAGGAACTCCTCAGGGACACCTCATAGAAAAATTCGACCCACCAAAAACACAGAGACCCCTCATAGAGATACCCGAATCAACGAAGTAGAGAAACACCTTATGGAAAAATTCGAACGACCGTAGCACAAGGACACCTCATAGAAAAACTCGAATCACCAAAGCACAAGGAAGCCTCATAGAAAAACTCGATCCCCCGACGTATAGGAACTCCTCAGGGACACCTCATAGAAAAATTCGACCCACCAAAAACACAGAGACCCCTCATAGAGATACCCGAATCAACGAAGTAGAGAAACACCTTATGGAAAAATTCGAACGACCGTAGCACAAGGACACCTCATAGAAAAACTCGAACCATCAAAGCACTAGCACACCTCATAGAAAAACTCGATCATCGTAAGCATAGAACCACCTCATGGAAAAACTCCATCCTCCGATGCATAGAGCCACCTCATGGAAAAACTCGACCCGCCAAAGCACAAACACATCTCATGAAAAAACTTGATTCTCCGATATATAGAACCATCTCATGGAAAAACTCGAACTTTATTATATTGCAGAACGAAATCTGCAAAGTTTTAAAGGAACGGAATGTACTCATCAAGGAAGAAATAGAATTTGATACTAAATTAAATTTCAAAATTTACTTACAAAATAATTGGAGGAATTGACGGGACATCAAGCTTAGGAGAAAAAACATTTTTTCCTCTCAATGAAAAATTTCATCTCGCGGCATCCAGGCCAACCAGAATTATGGAGTAATAATCCATGTAAGAGAGAGAGAGAGAGTGAAGTAAAATTGATTTTCAAATTATTCCGAATTAGATTTGTATACGATTAGAGGTTGGATAACTTTATAATTTGAAAACATTCTATTATGTGGATCTAAATAATGAATAATCCTCTTTTTATTTGCAGAGCGTGTTAATAAAGAGCCAAGAAGCAATATCTCATTTGTACATCTTTTTGTCAACCATATTGTATAAAATTTCGTCGAACAGCACTATTAACCCTTTGTCGGATTAATGTACAACAAAACCTGCAATACTATAAGAATATATTAAAAATATACAATACTATAATATAGTATAGAAAACACTTTTATGCAACAATATTACAACTGTTTTATGATGTTAAAAGTAAAAAATCTATAAAGATCGAAATACAATAACTTTTTTTTTCGCTCCTCGTAGTTTGCGCGCACATTTATATATACAATCGGTCTGTGACAAACTCGAGTTAACGAAGATTGAAGATAACCAGAAATTCGAACCACAGAAGAACAGGGAAACCTCATAGAAAAACTCGAATCACCAAAGCACAAGGAAGCCTCATAGAAAAACTCGATCCCCCGACGTATAGGAACTCCTCAGGGACACCTCATAGAAAAATTTGACCCACCAAAAACACAGAGACCCCTCATAGAGATACCCGAATCAACGAAGTAGAGAAACACCTTATGGAAAAATTCGAACGACCGTAGCACAAGGACACCTCATAGAAAAACTCGAACCATCAAAGCACTAGCACACCTCATAGAAAAACTCAATCATCGTAAGCATAGAACCACCTCATGGAAAAACTCCATCCTCCGATGCATAGGGCCACCTCATGGAAAAACTCGACCCGCCAAAGCACAAACACACCTCATGAAAAAACTTGATTCTCCGATATATAGAACCATCTCATGGAGAAACTGGAACCACCAAAGCACAAGGACACCTCATGGAAAAATTCGATCCTCCTAAGCATAGGACCACCTCATGGACAAACTCAATCATCGTAAGCATAAAACCACCTCATGGAAAAACTCCATCCTCCGATGCATAGGGCCGCCTCATGGAAAAACTCGACCCGCCAAAGCACAAACACACCTCATGAAAAAACTTGATTCTCCGATATATAGAACCATCTCATGGAAAAACTCGAACCACCAAAGCACAAGGACACCTCATGGAAAAATTCGATCCTCCGAAGCATAGGACCACCTCATGGACAAACTCGAACCACCAAAACACAAGGACACCTCATGGAAAAACTCGGTCCTCCGACGCATAGGACCACATCATGGACAAACTCAAACCATCGAAGCACACGGACACCTCATAGAAAAACTCGATCCCGAAGCATAGGACCACCTCATGGACAAACTCGAACCATCGAAGCACACGGATACCTCATAGAAAAACTCGGACCACCAAAGCACAAACACACCTCATGAAAAAACGTGATTCTCCGATATATAGAACCATCTCATGGAAAGACTCGAACCACAGCACAAGGACACCTCATGGAAAAACTCGGTCCTCCGAAGCATAGGAACACCTCATAGAAAAACTCGATCCCGAAGCATAGGACCACCACATGGACAAACTCGTCGAACCATCAAAGCACACGGATACCTCATAGAAAAACTCGGACCACTAAAGCACAAAGACCGCCATGTGACGGTTCTAATTTTTAGAACCAGAAAAAGACGAAGAGCAAATTAAATCGAGATTAAAGTTAATTTACATTAGTAGAAATGAGCATTAATCGGGTTAAATAACAACCATATAGTTAGGAACTGGTCAATCACAGTAATTTCATTCTTCAGAGGAATAGCTACGATTGGCTAGTTTCATAATTTTGGACGTTGTTAGTGTGGTGACGGCATGCGCAAAAGAGGCCTAACGGAAAGAAAAAGATTCGGCGATCGCGGCCGAACAGTGGCGTGGGCGACGGCCGGGACGTCGGCATTTCCGACAAGTCTTAAAAGCTCGCGGGACATTTGTGCGGTATATACGTGTCGTGAGGAACGTGACGCCGAAAAAATGCATACATTTCAAATTATAATAGAATAGGTACGTATTTTTCCTAACAATATGATATAAAATGTATTGAGGACTTGGCGGTTCACCTGCGATATTTCTGGCAACTCATTTGAATCAATATTGAATAGCGCATTTAGCATTCAACACGTATCTACACTCTTACTTTCTTCAATTTACATTCCATTGCGCCGCGTAACGACGCGATGGAATAATGAATGCATGAATAAATACGCACGTATATATGTATGTAAATATAATTTAGTATGGTTATATTACTGACAGAGAAAAATTTATATTAATCACACTGTTTCACACTAAATCGTATACGATGGCTTTGATGTGCATCAAAACGCACCGATTACGTCCAATCGATATTTGCCTCGCAAATCACGTACGATTTCTCGTATAATACGGATGTGCGTACTGTGACTTTCTGCATGCTAAAATATTTTCGGTAATTCTCTTGCGATAAAATACCATTGTTCGCCAGCTAGACTAACGGAATTTGTGAACAATTGCAAGACCACTCTCACTTCCGTTTACACAAAAATTAACAATACTGAAAATAAATTTCTTTTTCCACATGACTCTGTTGTATTACACCCGTATATTTATGCATTTCGAATAACTCTAATATTTTTTATTTGTATAAGGTCTTTATTTTTTGCATAATACAAAATTATATTTATCAATATAAAAATGCGTTCAATTAAAAAATTACTTGTAGAAAGAGAAATGTTAGAAGAACTGGTTAAAGTCGTCGATTTTTGTCTCCAACCGGAAAGTGAAATGTGTATATATTTTTGTAATATACGGTTATATATATTATATATACATATATAACTGATCTTTGATATCAACGACTGTACGTTTAGAAGGCTTGGTTTATAAACAGCTATTTCTCTATAAAACATGGAATCACTGCGAGTGGCCAGTTTCATAACATCGATGTTATAAATTCGGTGTAAAATACAATCATGTAAACGTAGTTAATTCGATATACTATTATACTGTTAGTATTAACATAGCCGATGTGTGCGGAGAGATGGCACGATCGATTAAACGAGCGCGTGCCCGACCCGGGAGGTTAAGAGCACAAGGCACACAAATAATCTCCGGAGCTTGTTGTAATATGAATTAGCCCTTTTTAGGGTCAAATAATATGCGAAATCCGATTACGTAATCTGACAGTGCTAAAGACAGTGCTGATGGCGATGAAATGAGTGGAATGGACATCAGATTATTGCATTATTAAATTGTCATTAATGGACTGGGATTATACGTCCATATAGCTTAAGCGTAGATTGAAGGGTCCGGATTTTCAGTTTAAACATGTATGAGTATAAAACTTAAAACTCCATGAATAAGCTCCAAAGCGGGAGGCGTTCAAATTATACATATATAATAGAAGTATCAAATAGTGGATCAATCAGCGACACAGGTAGTGGAGTAATAAAATGTTTTTTATCGTATTGCTTCAATGATTGATTTACTATTCGTTGCTTGACGCTTCTAATTTGAATGCAACTTTAGGGCGTTATTCATGGTTCGTTCTTATTTTAAGAACGTTTCAACAAGTAATGTCTTAGAATGTTAATACAGACCTTTAATTGGCTTATAACATCTTAAAACTGTATTTAAAACATTTTCAAATATAAGAATCGAATATGAATTCCGCCCTTAGAGTCTAGAGTTTAAGAAGGCGGGATTTATGAGTTTATTTCTTTCTCTATTTCAATTCTATCATAACAAAATGTTACATTGTTATGCCCGGAAAGCGAATTCAGACTTCCGCTCAACGTTCACGTTCGCGCATTCTTACTCGAGATTAAATATACATCGTCTTACGAAAGAAGGAAATTTGTTTAATATAAACACACTTATATTATAGAACGTAACGTAGATTCGGAAATGTTAGAACGTCAAAACGTCAAAAACGATTGTTCCAAAATCCACGCTCTTTACTTCATTGTAACGTGCGATGCGCTGACGCGCTCTTCATACTTCTAATAACTGGATACCTCGAGCCAACTAGTTCATTAACTTTTTTTCAAGAACAGAAACGAAAAAAGTAAAAATTTTTATGTATGTATATGTATTTACATATATACACATATATACAAGTTATTTTCATTTCATATTTTCGCTTTAAAGAAAAAATTATACTACTATTACCCAGACTTATTCGACAAAAGCGCACGAGTGTAACAATGTATAATATTTAATGATTTTTGAGAATTAAAATATTAAAAACGATCATTATACATATATCATTTTATATCATATCACGACAAAAATCTATGCTTATTTCATTCACTATATTTACATTTTCACTATATTTATATCTTCTATATATTTCCTTTACATTTATGGAAAATTGATTGTTGCGCTTCTTTTCTTTAGAATTGTTATTCTATAGTCCAAAAATTATTTTAAAAATTATATTTCATTTTCCGATTAGAAGCAAATATCGACTACATTATTATCTACTTTTTAATCAATATGAAATTCAACTTTTTAATGTTGTAATTTCAATAACGAAACTTACCCTTCCTTCTTGAAATACATTGCGCAAAAAATCCATGACCAAATCACATTGGCTCGAAGAGATACTAGCGATGACGAAAAGCGAACAAATTATTTCGGCTTTCATAGTTTTTGCTATTAAAAAATGTAGCGAGCGTTTCAAGTATACTGTCTATCAAAGAAGGTCCTCTTTCAATTTTCTTTAGACTTTTCTACACTCGAAATTTCTATACTCCATGTTAAAAGATTTTGTTCGATCTTTTCTTCTTCCGCTCGCCACCAATGCGTTTCTTCCAATTCTACACAACGCGAATGTCTCTAACAGATATTCCGCGTCTTTAACTAAAGAGAACTGCAAACTTTGACGTACACATGCAAACCGTTAATTACACATAAGTACATACATACGACGAGTTATATCAATAAATCCGCTACCAGATTGTTTATTTAACGGCAATTATCTATCGCATCGTAGAGAGCTGTTTTCTTGCATAATCCTTCGAGCAATAGATAATTTCCTGATCAATCTTTACTAAATATAAAAGTAAAAAATTTTATATTCTGTAAGTTCTTCTTAACTTAAAACAAAGTGTAGCAGTTTCATTCTACATTTTTTCAAGCAATAATTTACAGTAAAATAGTATTTTATATTTCTGATTATATTTTTGAATGATAAAGTGCTAATTAAATAATATAATACAAAAGGACTTTATTATTTTTTAATTATTATAAATTCAGAAAAAATAGAAATTATGAATTTTTTTCTGTACATATCGATTAATAATAAAGTTTGAACTAAAGATTAAAATATGGTGCCTTAAGTTTAGTAACAAAATTTACAATTTAATTAAATAAAAAATAAAAGAAAGTATCCTTTCACAGTAATAATATAGTCGTAATTCTTAGTTCTTTCTAGCTCCGTTAACTTTGTTATTTACGATTCGGAGAAAGTGAATATCTTTCGGTGTCTTGGTCCGAAATTTGACCTAAGTTAATCGCTCTATTAAAAACGCATTAAATTCACTTTTTTTTTTTAATTAAATCACAAAATGACTTACATCATTATGTTGTATTATATCGATGACTATTCTCTCGCAGAAAAAGAAAACAGTCCGAAAATGTACAGACAGGAATGAACAATGAATAAGATTTCCGCATAATTTTAGAAAGATATAACAACCGAAAGTATTGACAAAGACTTTGAAAGCGTCATTTTACGGAATCTTTATCGAAACTTGTTATGCCCGTACATCGTAACGTTATCATCACGGACATAGAAAACGGTTTTCATTTATTTGTAAACATTTCTATTCACACATTTAAATGAAGTATTTACTTCATCTCAAGAGACATTTTTATTTATCTTCGTAAAGTCTTTACAGTACATGATATTATATATATCTTCTCGAGCATATTTCACTCGAGCGTATTAACCGACAAAAAATAAAACTTACCAAAAAAGCTAATAATGGGTGCTTTCCAATTGATGACACAAATCGACACAACTGTCGTTCTATCTTTGTCAATCACTAAATATCAAGAAAGATAGAACGATACTTGTGTAGACTTGTGTCATCAATTGGAAAGCAGCCAATGACATCAAAGAAAAGATTGAAGAATTCGATATATCGAAAGATTTAATATAATAGGGTACGTTCCAAAATTAGCTGAACATACTGACGTTGCTGTTACTGAAATGACTGACATCTAACTTTCTAAAACTTAAATTTTTACTATCTTGTATTGAATTTCGGAACGAAAAAGCAGTGTACACATTGACCTAGATTACACCCAAAGTCCTAACCACGGAGTATTAGGAAGAAGTATCAACTCCTTAGCTTTTTCGTTCTAAAAACGATCCTCAATGTGTTTTCACCGATAGAGGCGCTGTTGTAGCTGAGTACCCAACCGTCTTCCGTTAGCGCAAATATTGGTCGCGTTCAGCAGATTCAACTGTTGTATACAACTGTTGCATGAAAGTCTGCTGAACGCACTCTGCTCAGTAATCGATACTCAACATGTTTAGTGAGCGGACGCTATTTTTTCCATGAAACTTTTTCTCCGCTACTTCAGTTCAACATGTTGTAACGCAATATGGCGGCGCCCATGCGTAAAATATAATTTGAGATTAAAAGTCAGACATCAAATGGACTTAGTTTACGTCTTGTAACTATTGACAATTATAGTTTTGTATTAAATAATTTTTAATAACATTTTCAGATAACTGATAACGGATTACTGATAACTGTAACTGATTTTCTTCTTATGCACAAATATTGTAGATCTTTTTGATGTTAATACCGTAGAGATGCCAACAAATAAAAAATTCGGATGGAATCAGTCTCAAAATATCTTATTTAATCTGTTGCGCATTATTCAATATTATTTGTCACAATTAATAACACAAAACGTATACATACATAATACCAAAAATAAGGTTATAGCCGTTATAGAAAATATGGTCACTTGATAGCACATAATCAGTGAGCGCTCACGGATCCGCTCCACAACAGTTGAGTCTGCTGAACGCGACCATTATTGGTACTAGTTTGCCTATTTTTACAATTTAATATTGCACAGCACTCTTTCACTATGTTTTATTGCATATTAAGTGAAAACGAGTCGCAATACTCCCGTGTATCACACACATGTGGACATGGTTCTACCTCCATAACCGGAAGAAACGGGGTTCTCAGCGATGAAAGCGCTACGAATTCTTGCCGCTGCGGAGCTTACAGTAAACTGCAGAGTTGATACTCCTTCCTAATACTCCGTGGTCCTAACCTATACCTTGATTCTATTAATACACTAATTAAAAGAGGTCTCAAACGGAGCGTTTACTCCATACATAAAAGGAAAACAGATGAACTGGTGCAAAAGTTCAGCAATAAAGAACAGACCTGAGGCTTAAGAGCGGTATCAGGGATCTTGAAAAAGATCCCTCACCTAAGCGAGGTTACAGCTATTTACACCGTCGCGACATATTAGGCCTGTTCTTTTTGCCTGCACTGTCTGAACTGGTACATACAGTGCAATAAGTTGAAATGAAACAAACGTATATCTGTTTCACTTCAACTTATTGCACTCTGTATACCAGTTCGGTAAAAAGAACAGGCCTATTGTATTTAGGTTTAGGTTAGATTTAGAGTATAGGTAACAGCATAAACGTAAGGTGTAAACTAAGCCATTATAGTGTATTAATGGAATATATACAGTGTACAACAAGAAAGTGTTCGTCTCGTGTAATCCAGTCACAGACTTCTATATACATATATGACTAGACTGCTAACTCCCTTAAGGGTGCAGTCACATGGAGTCAGAAATAACGGAACGAAACGGAACAGTAACGGAACATTGATAAAAAAGAGATAGAACAATCCTATCTCTTTTCCATCAATATTCCGTTCTCATTCCGTTCTGCTATTTCTTTCTCCATCGGGACGCACCCTAATACAAGCTTGTATAAAGTGGACCCTAAAATTTATAATCATCCTGCGCATGCGTCACGAACTACATCGAAGGAATGTAACATGGCTACGTCCTGCGCTGATTGCGATATTGCGAGTAGCCGTATTGTAGCAGTAGGTATGGTAAATGTTAAGAAGACCCCCTTCACCTTAACTTTTGATAAAAATATACTCAATTGATGTGGTTTTGCATGAAACGAAAGAATCTGGCAAAAAAAAGTGTCGCTCTGCTTCGCGAACCGAGATATTAAGCGTTAAAGTTGATAACCATGTAGGTTAGTACATCTGTCACAGCTACGAAATTCATTACTTTAAAAATAAATTCGCTTTAATACTTAATATCTCGGTTCGCGAGGCAGAGCGAACTTTTTTATGCCAGATTCCTTCGTTTCATGCAAAAACTCATCGATTGTATATTTTTATTAAAAGTTGTGATGAAGGGGCTTTTCTTAACATTTACCTATTATTACAGTATATGTACCACGATTTAAAAACCATTTTCAATTACGATGCTAGCAAAGTGTGCCTTTCAAACATTACAATACATTTCCAACGTTACAATACATAAAGTATTGATAAGCTGAGTTTTATTCAGTAAGAATTATTAGTTAACTTAAAGTATATTTATCAAAGTAAAATAATAAAGGGCAAAAAGCCGATAACATAACAAAACTAAAACTTTAATTTAAATATAATGTAGCTACTATACAACAAATGTTTCTACTCCGATCGGGTCATTTTCAATGTTACAATATTTACCCAGGTTAATTGTCAAAATACGTATGAGCATGCTAATGTATGCGCATGTGTCGCACGGGTCACGCGGTGCGGTTCTTGACGCATGCGTATAATGCACAATCGAAATTGGGGTCCATTTTTTCAAACATGTTAGCAGTCTAATAGTATATATAGAAGTCTGTAAATCCAGTACAGTCTCGAAAGGTTGATTGACCGGGGCGGCCGTGTGTGCATCGGTTCGGAATTCGACAAGAAAAAAATTCATTATATGACAAGACTAATATAAGAGTTTGAAAATCTTTCTTCCATGAGAAATCATTACTTAATAACTGTTTTTAAAGAGTTCATAAAACAATTCTTTATAATTTTTGTCCAAACTGATAAAATATATGTATATTACCATATGACGCCATCTCAAATATAGGTGTACAATTTCGCTCCCGCCGTTTTTACAGGTATAAATTTATACCTGTAAAAACGGCGGGAGCAAAGTTGTACACCTATAATAATAATAATAATAATAAACAATATGAAGTCAAGAGCGATATAAGAGTCAATAAAGATCTCTTGTATCGCCCTTGACTTCATATTGTTTATTTTTATATAACGAGTCCTTATTCCTTTTTCTGCTGATTTATTAATAATAATAATAATAATAATAACAATAGTAATAATAATAACTTTATCGCGGGTACTGTTAATATTAAATAAGAATACAGTAAAATTGATATCATATATCAGTTACAACACAATAGACTGTACGACAGTTAAGCAGCTGATTTAAAGCCGTACCTGAATATCAAAATAAGTGATTTACAAAAATTAAAATTAGATTCAAGTCAACATTAACAATATTACATAAATACATAAATTAATGTATAGAACAATAGAGAGAAGAGATATAACATACGCTACACGTACAGAACAATAAGAAATGTGTAGCTGATCTGATATTGAAACTTTGAAGCAATATAGAGTAATCTTCAACCGACATGCAGGAGGCGATGGTAAAGATCATAAAATAGATGGGAAAGTATTATAAATTTCACTGAAGTGTAAAAGAAGGCACTGTGAAATTTAGATGTGTGATGAGTAGGATATCAAAGTTGATATTGCCGATGAGTATCAGGTAAAGTATGTGAATGAGATTCAAGGTTTAAATGAATCACATAGAAAAATTCGAACCACAGAAGAACAGGGAAACCTCATAGAAAAACTCGAATCACCAAAGCACAAGGAAGCCTCATGAAAAAACTCGATCCCCCGACGTATAGGAACTCCTCAGGGACACCTCATAGAAAAATTCGACCCACCAAAAACACAGAGACCCCTCATAGAGATACCCGAATCAACGAAGTAGAGAAACACCTTATGGAAAAATTCGAACGACCGTAGCACAAGGACACCTCATAGAAAAACTCGAATCACCAAAGCACAAGGAAGCCTCATAGAAAAACTCGATCCCCCGACGTATAGGAACTCCTCAGGGACACCTCATAGAAAAATTCGACCCACCAAAAACACAGAGACCCCTCATAGAGATACCCGAATCAACGAAGTAGAGAAACACCTTATGGAAAAATTCGAACGACCGTAGCACAAGGACACCTCATAGAAAAACTCGAACCATCAAAGCACTAGCACACCTCATAGAAAAACTCGATCATCGTAAGCATAGAACCACCTCATGGAAAAACTCCATCCTCCGATGCATAGAGCCACCTCATGGAAAAACTCGACCCGCCAAAGCACAAACACATCTCATGAAAAAACTTGATTCTCCGATATATAGAACCATCTCATGGAAAAACTCGAACTTTATTATATTGCAGAACGAAATCTGCAAAGTTTTAAAGGAACGGAATGTACTCATCAAGGAAGAAATAGAATTTGATACTAAATTAAATTTCAAAATTTACTTACAAAATAATTGGAGGAATTGACGGGACATCAAGCTTAGGAGAAAAAACATTTTTTCCTCTCAATGAAAAATTTCATCTCGCGGCATCCAGGCCAACCAGAATTATGGAGTAATAATCCATGAAAGAGAGAGAGAGAGAGTGAAGTAAAATTGATTTTCAAATTATTCCGAATTAGATTTGTATACGATTAGAGGTTGGATAACTTTATAATTTGAAAACATTCTATTATGTGGATCTAAATAATGAATAATCCTCTTTTTATTTGCAGAGCGTGTTAATAAAGAGCCAAGAAGCAATATCTCATTTGTACATCTTTTTGTCAACCATATTGTATAAAATTTCGTCGAACAGCACTATTAACCCTTTGTCGGATTAATGTACAACAAAACCTGCAATACTATAAGAATATATTAAAAATATACAATACTATAATATAGTATAGAAAACACTTTTATGCAACAATATTACAACTGTTTTATGATGTTAAAAGTAAAAAATCTATAAAGATCGAAATACAATAACTTTTTTTTTCGCTCCTCGTAGTTTGCGCGCACATTTATATATACAATCGGTCTGTGACAAACTCGAGTTAACGAAGATTGAAGATAACCAGATAAATTCGAACCACAGAAGAACAGGGAAACCTCATAGAAAAACTCGAATCACCAAAGCACAAGGAAGCCTCATGAAAAAACTCGATCCCCCGACGTATAGGAACTCCTCAGGGACACCTCATAGAAAAATTCGACCCACCAAAAACACAGAGACCCCTCATAGAGATACCCGAATCAACGAAGTAGAGAAACACCTTATGGAAAAATTCGAACGACCGTAGCACAAGGACACCTCATAGAAAAACTCGAATCACCAAAGCACAAGGAAGCCTCATAGAAAAACTCGATCCCCCGACGTATAGGAACTCCTCAGGGACACCTCATAGAAAAATTCGACCCACCAAAAACACAGAGACCCCTCATAGAGATACCCGAATCAACGAAGTAGAGAAACACCTTATGGAAAAATTCGAACGACCGTAGCACAAGGACACCTCATAGAAAAACTCGAACCATCAAAGCACTAGCACACCTCATAGAAAAACTCGATCATCGTAAGCATAGAACCACCTCATGGAAAAACTCCATCCTCCGATGCATAGAGCCACCTCATGGAAAAACTCGACCCGCCAAAGCACAAACACATCTCATGAAAAAACTTGATTCTCCGATATATAGAACCATCTCATGGAAAAACTCGAACTTTATTATATTGCAGAACGAAATCTGCAAAGTTTTAAAGGAACGGAATGTACTCATCAAGGAAGAAATAGAATTTGATACTAAATTAAATTTCAAAATTTACTTACAAAATAATTGGAGGAATTGACGGGACATCAAGCTTAGGAGAAAAAACATTTTTTCCTCTCAATGAAAAATTTCATCTCGCGGCATCCAGGCCAACCAGAATTATGGAGTAATAATCCATGTAAGAGAGAGAGAGAGAGTGAAGTAAAATTGATTTTCAAATTATTCCGAATTAGATTTGTATACGATTAGAGGTTGGATAACTTTATAATTTGAAAACATTCTATTATGTGGATCTAAATAATGAATAATCCTCTTTTTATTTGCAGAGCGTGTTAATAAAGAGCCAAGAAGCAATATCTCATTTGTACATCTTTTTGTCAACCATATTGTATAAAATTTCGTCGAACAGCACTATTAACCCTTTGTCGGATTAATGTACAACAAAACCTGCAATACTATAAGAATATATTAAAAATATACAATACTATAATATAGTATAGAAAACACTTTTATGCAACAATATTACAACTGTTTTATGATGTTAAAAGTAAAAAATCTATAAAGATCGAAATACAATAACTTTTTTTTTCGCTCCTCGTAGTTTGCGCGCACATTTATATATACAATCGGTCTGTGACAAACTCGAGTTAACGAAGATTGAAGATAACCAGAAATTAAACTTCCAGAAAGGAAACATTTCTTTTCGGTAGCTTAATTGACTGGTTATCTTCAAATCTTCGCTAATCATCAGCCATACGATTTTATAAAATCGGCTTGTAACCGTCACAATAACGTTACAAATGCAACATTGTGGTGAAACCGTTACTAAACCAAAACTTCCTTAAACGTTCCATAAACGTTTTATTTATTCAATGATATTTGTAACGTTTCCTCGACATTGTATAATCGATGCCGCGACTATCAAAAAAACGTTATAAATGCGAAGTCCGAAAAGTACCCTTACGCAAATGTAAAAGTACAAATGTATCAAATTAAACTTAATATACAAATGTATCATTAGGAAATAGTATTTCTTTATCTTCACTCGCTATTTCATACAAAGTTGACCTTCTCAATACACGAGCATCATGGAAGAATCCAGGTTCACCGCAATATACGTTCGTAAATCGCATATTAGAGTCGACGACAGCTTGTAAGTGAATGGAAAAAAATTTTTTACGATTACAGTATGGTATCTCATTTACCAAAGGTTTTTGAATACGAATATGGGTACAATCAATCGCTCCTAAAACACGTAGAATTCCTTTTTTTTAAAAAAACCTTGCGCATACTGTCGAAATGTTATGCTGTTGCGGCCATTTAATCACATCATCCAATTTAGTCAAAATCCAAGCGACTACGCGACGTATAATACGGAATACAGAGGTGATAGAAATATCAAACCGATCTGATATTGTTCTTATCGGTTCTGTATAAACCACAGGAATATTAATATACTCAGCTTTGTTGAAATCGGTTTGCTCCCGTACAAATGATTTGGCATAAACACACATGTTTCAAATTCAGATGTAATATAATTAGTAAAATCAATTATATTTATCATTAAAAGTAAATAAATATTGAATATAAGAGTGAATCTACTACTATTTACGTAAATGTACATAATTACCAATAAATCGAAATACTGTTTGTTTTGACAATCGCAAGTGTTCCTTAAATTCCTGTTCTGTCCAAGATTCCACAACTTCTAAATACTGTTCCACACGATACCGTTTACGTGTAGAAAATAAATGTTGCATTAGTGGAATTGAGTAACCTGAAATTAAAAAAAATTTGCTCTGATTAGTCAACTTTCAATCCAATCCCAATCCGTATAAATATTACATTAACACAAGCTTAACGGACTGTATTGGAAGTTTGAGATTCCTGTTCAAATGTCGATGTACGTCAATATCAAACAACAATATTCAGACAGAGTATTTATATAAGCTGAAGACTTGGTAAAAAGAGAGAGAAATAATCGCGGATAGAGACTCTATCAAAGGGACGCTGGAGTGACGGCCGAACTTGATCGAAGTCGATAAAATAAGACGAGTTCAAGACGGTAAAGCGGCTAGGTACGTTTGCCGAGCAATCGAATATGATTTGTTGGATATATAAGTAATAATCAATTATGTTCAATCGCTCGGCAAGCGTACTTAGCCGCTTTACTGTCTTGAACTCGCTCAATGAATAATGACATACTTGGCACTGATATCAGTGATTATCCAGTGATTCAGATTTAGAGAGTAGGATCGAAATAAATATAAAAGTCTTATACCGTTTAGCAATTCTTACAATATTAATACAGATATTAATTTTTAAAATTGTACTAATGAAAGCGCGTCGAGAGAAATGCTTTGGCCGCTCGAGTTATAGCCCGGTCTATTTTTTCAAACATAAGCTGCGTTAGCAACACTCACATATCTCGTCGCACCGACAGATTACGATAGAAATTAATTAGATTTTCTATATATTTCGTAGATTTCAATCACTTTCTCTCTTTCGGGATTTTTGTTCATATAGAAGCCCAGTAAGCAATTTGCTAGCAATTTGGTATCAATTTGGCATCAAACTCGTTCAAAGTTTGGTAGCAAATCCGGTGCCATCTGTGTCAGCAATAAGCTTGTGTTTTGCAGGCAAAGCTTGCGTTACAAAACTAGGCAGCAAATTGGCACCAAATTGATAGCAAGCTTTGCGTAGCGCTGTTTGGCGACAAATTCGCACCAAATTGATAGCAAGGTTTGAGTAGCGCTGTTTGGCGACAAATTGGTGCCAAATTGGTACCAAGTTTTGAGTAACGCTGTTTGACGACAAATTGACAGCAAATTGGCAACAAATTTTGCGTAGCGTCAAATTTATAGCAAAAATCAAGCAAAATGTGATATTTTGCAATCATTTAAATGGTCTTTGATCTACACCTTAAGAGATCATTAGTTATAATATTGTACATAATTGTGTGTATATATACTAGTGTAAAAATTAATCAATACAGTCTTATTTTTGTTGCTAAAATATTATTGATTTTTGATTAACTCTTCACATTTCTAAATGCACATGAGAAAGTTATAAAATAGTCAAAAATTTTCAGAGATTTAGAAGGCACATCCCAAAAGAGCTTGGGAATCTCCAGATTTGCTTACATCAATTCTTATACAGACTCATGAACGTTTTCTTCTTACGAGAAGCAAGTCCATCTCGTGGCGGAGCCGTGTATGAAAGTGACAAATTTTTGCTGCAAATTTGTCATCAAATAACGCTACGCAAAGTTTGTTACCAATTTGCTCTCAATTTGTCGTCAAATAATGCTATACAAAGTTTGCTACTAATTTGTCATCGAACAGCACTACGCAAAGTTTGCTACCAATTTGATTCTAATTTGTCGTCAAACAGCACTACGCAAAGTTTGTCGCCAATTTGTTACCAATTTGTATGAATAAATTTACCCGCATTTTGCTACCAATTTACTGCCAAATTATGACATAAAATTTAGTTACATATTTGTTAGCGAATTGTCAACATTATTTGATATATCAAAACTTGTTGCCAATTTTTATTCTTTCTGCTAACAAGGTTTGCAACATGTGCAGATTTTACAAGATCTGTTTTCAGTAAATTTGGCTATCTGGGAGTTTATTATGGTTGGTATTTATCCTATTTTTGCAGTATTGCTATTACATATATGTATAATGTAATAGTGAATATATGTAGCTATTATTGACGCGAGTCCTTCGGCATGGTGCGGCCAAGAAGATTAGAAACCAGGAGAGTCAACTAGCATGGTGAGGGTAAGTCAAAAAAACGTCCGCGGTTATTCACACAATGCGCAGTGGCATTGCACATTGTGTGAAAGAAACAAGAAAGTTTGTTTGACATGCGCAGTCACGAATTGAAAATGATTATATAGATAGAGCGACAGAGAGGACTAATGAAGCGCAAGAGTGGGGAAGTTATCCGCCGTCACTTTGCCTCATCCGCTCTAACGCTATTGGCACCGAGTTGGCTCTCCTGGTTTCTAATCTTCTTGGGTGCGGCAAAATATGTGAGCGACGATGCCAGGCGCCGAATAACAGTGCGCTTCCTCTCTTGCCTCTTTAGCGCGCTGCCAGCGCAACCCACCCATGTTTGAAAAAGTGGGTGTTCAAAAATTTTTTTCTTTTTTTTTTACGTGCAAAAAATCGCTATATCTCTTAAATCGTTAGTCCTAGGGCTTCAAATGTTAAGAACTTTTGTTAGGCCGGAATCAGACTATGCATTGAACATTGAGATTAAAAAAAGACTGAAAGATTGAAATTTGGCTAATCAAAATAACAGGAGCTAAAATTCCTTTATCTTCATTAATCAAATTTCAATTTTTAATCTTCAATCTCAATTTTCAATGCGTAGTCTGATTCCGGCCTAACGCAAGTTACGCTTACGCAAATTACGCTACATATGAAAGCAGCCTAAATATCACCACGCCGCTGGTTGGTTGTTGCTCACTCTACTCGTCTTTCTACCCTGTCATCAGCGGTTCATTTTAGACATCAATATGAACAGATCTTTAAGGTATTAGAATTTTTATTCGCCGTACGGATCTTCGACCGTTGCTCGAACAAAGAAACATCTGCATATTTCTATCTCTTTTTATATTCCTGTTTGGCCCCAAAGATGTAGAGAATGGACTGCGCGATCCATGTGTCAAAATAATAAAGGTAAGAGAGAGGGACCGCTGAAGACAGTCAATGTCTATTTTTTTTATTACACAGTATAATAGGACAGAGCATGAAAGGGAGATTGGTCGTTTCCCACGGTCCCCCTCCCTCTCTTTCTCTTTCTCACTCTCATTATTGTCAACTACATTTGAATACATGTGGTGTGCGTGCGTGCGTGCGCGAGCAAAAAGGAAATTTAACAAAAAATTAAAAAGTATAAAATGAAAAAATTATTAAGTATTATATAATAAAATACAAAAACATGGAACCAATATTTCGCTGCAGTTCCGGATTCGACAGAGAACGAAATTAGAAGAAACAAAAAAAAAGACGCACGCACACGGGCGGATGCAAGGGGGCGGCCTTCGGCCACCCCCCCGCCCCCACACCGTTGACAGAGGTCTGCCCCGACAGTACTATCATAGCAACTAATTTGTTATAAGTGTGAGAGTGGCGCCCCCCGGGGGGGGGGGGGGGGGGGGTAAAAGTTACTTCGCGTGGAAAGTTCAATGTTTCTGAACAGGGAAAGATGTAGAATTTCGTGTCTGACAACAATAACTTTAACGCTAAATATCTCGGTTCGCGGAGCAGAGCGACGCTTATTTCTGCCAGATTCTTTCGTTCCATGCAGAAACGCGTCGAATAAGCCTAATTTCATCGATTTTTAAGCTGCTCGAGTGATTCTGTATAATTACCAAAAATACATCAATACTTCGCTTGGAACTCTTGGAAGTCACACTTTATAATGGAAATAAAACGTAATTTTTCAAACTTTTTTTTATCATAACTTTTTAACGGACAGCGACCACCATCTAAAACCTGCGGGAGGTTATTCAGGGTTATGACTTTGACAACATATGTCAAGGTCAAGGTCATCGGGGATGGCCCCCCTTTTCTGAACTTTTATCATTTTTTTTTTAAATGATACATATATAGACAAAAAAATATTTTTTTAGTATCTACATATTCTGTACATTAATAAAATCTCAAAAAGCTTCATATTAAAAGCATCCTAAGCCTTAAACTATTTAGGACGTTTGTACAGAGTGCAAAAGATCCGGGTATATACAGGATGAATCAGTGTCGTTGAACCAGCTTTTTATCATATGAGAAAGTTATAATATAATAAGATATGCAGATAATAAGATATGCAGATAATTAGATATGCAGTCGATAACTTTCTCATATGGTAAAAAGCTGGTTCAACGACTCTGATTCACCCTGTATATGCATATACATACATACATAATAATATGTACATATATAAAATGAATATACTGCAAAATTCATACTGAATTATTTAAGCAACAACGATCCAGCTTCAACCATTATCGACCTTTAATTCCTATTTCTTATTGATTATGTGTTCTCATATGTACGGTCTAATAAAATTTTTATATTGTTTATATTACGTCGCTTGAAAAAAAACATTGTTTTCATACATATCCAAATTATTGCGAAGAATATTACTAAGGCCTCGGTAATTTAAAGACTTATCCCCATTTCCACTAATATAGATTAAGGATGCGTTCCGAGTTATGTATGAAACACATAGGGTGTCTTCCAACAAGCGACACAGATGACACGGTGTGACATGTATCAGTATATCCTTGTTGTTCGCCAATGTTAAACAAGGATGAGATGATCACTGTGTTGCACCGTGTCGCTTGTTGGAAGGCACACATAATGTATCATATTATCCTTCTTTATTTTTTGATGAACAACAAAGACAAATAATGCATTATGCGCTTCATATGTAACTCGGAACGCATCCTAACTTTAATCTCGGTTCAATTTGCTCTTCGTCTTTTTCTAATTCTAAAAATTAGAAAAAGATGAATATGGATAGTAAATTAAACCGAGATTAAGGCTCCTGAATACCGGCGACTGCCATGTTGGAATTGTGATGTCATATAGGCGAGAAAAACACATTAATTTTTCTTGCGTCCCATTTTTTAATAAAGACAATTTGGATAAATTTAAAAGGCGAGATCGCTCAAAAACACTTGTGAAAATTGGCGGAAACTATCCTTTCCTCCTCTGATAGTCAGTAAATGGTCGTAAAAGGCACATAAAGTGAGCCTATACTCGAGCAGAATCACACAGTTTAACAGCTGATGAAACGAGTGAAATATACGCTTTTATGTATAAAATTTCATGATAACTGCAGTTTCCGCCAATTTTTAGGACTTTCACGAGTACGAGGAAAGTCACATTTTCACAAATAAGCAAATATTGACGAAATGGCACGCAAGAAAAATTTTGTCGTTAAAACTGATCAAAACATCACTTTTCCACGCCTTTTAGTTCAGCCTTTTACCATGGCGAGGCGCTATACACACACACACACACACAAGCATGAACCCATGTCTGTGTGCTCCCCTTCTGCCCCAAAAATTAGCACACGGACATGAGCTTGCATTTGTGTGTATAACTACCAGTTTACTAGACCACCGACGGCACCGACTAATTCGGTGTCGCTACCATCAACACGGAGTTCTTGGCTGAGTATTCAGGAGCCTTAAGAGGGCAAACCTGGTTTATAAACTCAAAATTTTCGATTATATATTTTTTTTTTCATAAAAATCGATAGTAAAACTTATGAAAATATAGTTCTTGAAACAACAAACCAAAATTTGAAGTATTTTAATAAATACATTCCTGACAGAAACGCTTCACGCAGATATATATGGTCGCGCAGAAGGAGAGCTGGCATTCCCACGGCCTGTTTTCTGTTTCTGCCCTTGCTTCCTGAACTACTGGATGGTGTAGTGGATTAAAGAGAAGCAAAATAGTATATGGGGCTGGCATGGCAGATTAGCATCTAATTACTGTAAATTTGCAATAACTATAATTTTTTCTCGTATCAAAAACTTTAAACGCGTTTTTCTCGAAACCACGTTTTTCAAGTTTGTGTAACGTCTCAGAAAAAAAGTATTTAACCGATTAATTTTTTCCAAAGCTTTTTAGATAGCTAACTAACCTACTATCCCCGATAAATTAAAAACGTTTTTAAAAAAATGTAATTAATCAATTATTTTTTCATAAAGTCGAAAATTTCTCGTAAAAATTGTAACTTTTCTTTTAAACTCATACAATTTCTTTAATTCTGCACTTTTTTGGTTTTCTTAATTCATTTAGGATAAAATTTTATAAAGATTAATAAAAAAATTTGATTTTTTATTTCAGATAAGTATTGAATCCGCTAGACGTTACACAAAATAACAACTCCGGCTGCGCGGCGCTATAAACATATTAAAATATAACAATATAAAATAACGTTTTTTGTAAATAAAAAATAAATTTTTGTATTATCTATAGATGTCATATAATATAGCCCTAAAATTTTGTATTGATCCGCTTAATGATTGTTGAGAAAAAATTCGCGAAAATCATCATTCTTTCGGCGTCCTAAATCCAGATTGCCCTCTTAACTTAATCTATTATTGATTAAAGCAAGTATTAGGGTCATCGAACGGAATATAAGACATCCGGGTTCGTCTTTCAGACGAGATTCAGTCTCGGCAATCTAAAGACTTGGAACGCTCGCACGAAATCAAGAGATCCGGATTCGACTCCCAAGTAAGATATTATTTATCACAATAAATAAATTTATTTACAGATTTCTATTATATTAAGATCTCTCTAATTACAGTGCTCGACACTAGATGCACATTTCGAGCTAATTCCTGCGAGCGACCTCCACCCTCCACTACCGCTCGAATCTCAGCACCGCCGATTCCCCACAAGACGCTCCGGCTCAGGACGTTAAACACACTGCGGGGACGTACCTTCCGTTATTAAAAAATATTCTTCTTGCTAAATAATTTTTATTTTCTTAAAAAATCAAGTACCATATTTTGTATTACCATGTATGATTTTCTATATATTAATACGTTCTACATAATAATATAATTGTAGCAATAATAATGTATCTAGGTAAAAGTATCTATAAGATATTTTAGCTGTACCTAAGTGCATTACCTACATCCTTATAGGCGAAAGTACCTATATCTGTATATTTAGTTATTTTTTTAATACGTTATCTTTTAAGTTTTAGATACATATATAGGGTATTTATACACAAATATTATACACGCCGCCATTAAGTGTGCTTTCCAATAAGCGACAGTACAACACAGTGATCATCTCATTCTTGTTTAACATTGATGAACAACAAGAATGTAATGGTACATTGTGTCTCACATCGCGTCATCTGTATCGCTTGTTGGAAGACACACTAAATCCACTTAGAAGAGCAATCTAGAACTAGTACTTATGCGTTAATATACAAATTGAAAACTGACATTCTTACGATTAAAACTGTTCTTTAAAACTAAAAATTTATATATATTTAAAAAACAGTATATTTAAGAAATTAATAATATATTTAAAAAATTTATATAATTAAAGGTAAGAAATTGATAACGTAGTATTAGTTTTATGATTTATTAGTTTTGTAGATATGCATGTGCAAAACTGGAATTCGTTCTATGATAGTATTAACAGAGTGCTATTATTAAGAGATCATCTATCAGCAATTTGCGAGAAAAAACCTAAATTAAAAAGTACTGAAATTGAGTTTTTAGTTGAATATATCACAGTAATGGAGCCAATCGCAATTTTATATTTCCTGCAGAGTGAGGAAATTTGCTATTTAGGCTACGTAATTTCTACCTTACTTATTTAAATTAAAAATACTATAAGAATTTTTAGAATTATTTAATAACTTTTTTTCAAAAATTAAAAAAAAATTATTAAATTCTAAAAACGCGAATGAATATAGCTAATTTTGTTGTAAAACTTTCGTATAAAACATGTTTTTATATTATATCTCAAATAGTTTTCGAGATATAACGGAAAAAGCTGAAAACCGCTGTATACTAAGAGGTGATTTCAAACTGTTTTTTGGCCGCAACTGATATTTTCTAAATTCATCTCTTTACGTAAGCTACAAGTTCACAAAGTTTCATTAAAATCAGAGTTTGACAACATCTCGAGAGATTTCCTTGTAAGCCATCTAATTTATTGCACACCGTTCAAAAATGCTTGATGGTATACATACAAAATATACCTAAGGATATTTTGGACTTGAACAACAGTAAATCCAAACATTAAATCTTGGCAACGGTTTCACATCTAAAATTTTGATTGAGATAATAGATAATAGATTGAGAAATAGTAACGATGATAAATACAACTTAGTAAAAACTTTATTTTTTTGCGAATGTGAAAAATTGTACTGATGGAAAGTAGGCACAAATGAGAAGAACTCTTCAACGAGTAATAATGAAAATTTTTTTCATAGTTTCATCAAAAATTCCAATGCAAAGAATTCAATAGAAAAGTAAAACGTTGTATAAATGAAATGTTTACGCTGCTTTGAAAATAAAAGCAAGACTGTTGATTCGTTACTTAATTGTTTGAAAGGCTGTTCACAGTGCAGGTGGCAATAACTCCAAGAAGAAATCGATTGTTCGATACAATGTTTGAAACTTTATTAATTTTAAAAAAACGTGAGAAATAGAAAGATTTCAAAATATTTGTAACTTACAATTAGACCTTTCTTTAAGGGGTAACGCCATTCTAGAATTTTCAAAAAATCGAATTTTTTGCGTTTAAATAATGCCTTAAAGTCTTAAAAATGAGATAAACTTGGTCTCGTAGCACGGAAAATTTGTAAATACTTATTTATAGAAACCGAAACTATCTCTCTACAGCGCGTCACCGCTCGGTCTATAATCCGATGGGTGGGACGCTCCGAATTTCTAGCTATTGTAATGGGATACCAAATGGGTATCCCATCTTATCAAAATCTTATCAAATAGGATAACGAAAAGGAAAATTTTCAGTGTACCTGTAGATGGCACAGATAATACAATATTAATTCAAAAAAATATTAGTGAAACCTCAAAAACTGTTGAGAAAACGCGTTTCAACGCTCTTGTATGGTCGATGACTCAAATCTGTTTCTGGTAGCAAAATTGTACACAGTTGCTTGACACAGTTGCAAATTTAGCTGTGTGCATATACAATGACGGATTTTCAAGTATAATGCAAATTCTGAAACTCTTGGGTTTGACTATTGGACCAAATTGTTATAATTAGGGGAGACCGGGTCTCGTTGGCACAGCTTTCACAATTTCGGCATTAAGTCCCTCAAATAACTGATTATTATGATTAAACAATGCTAATATGATAGAAAGAACCTTTTCTACATTAGAAACTATTCTATATAACGTACAGTTTCTTTGTATTAAGTGAAATACGAACACGCTGCATTGCAGCTTGTCCCGATAGTGGGGTAAATTGATAGATGGGACAAGTATACATATATATATATATATATGATATATAATATCAAGATATAATCTCTTAAAAAATGTTATAGATATACCTATCATCAAAATAAAATCGGATGGATTCTGATTGGAATTGTTCTCACGACTTTCACATGCAAAGTGCGAACGATAGCACATCATAACTTATGCTGACCTTGCATAAATTGCATTAAATATAAGTCAACGTACCCCATCTCTACATTATACATTTGATTTTAATGATTTTATTATAACAACTTTTATTATTCTCTTTTTTTTTATTATAATACTTGTTTGATTTAAATGAAACTCAAGGATAGTTATAAAAGACATATTTTGCAGTAATTTTTCCATTTCTTTTGCTACAAGTACATAAACTGAACGCAATGTCAATTTACCTCTTGCCAACGAGACCTGATCTCCCCTACTGCTTGGAGACCGACACTCACTGTATTAAGTTTTCGGAGCGCTCGCTATCTGACGCTGCACAAGAGGCCAAGTCATCGCTAAAATCGGCAAAAAAGACGCAGGAGAATTTGAATGTGGAAAATGAAATCTACGGTGCAGGCATTGCCGACTAGAGGTATATAAAAATTTATACTTTTTTAATATACTTAAAACTTTAAATGCGTTTTTTTCGAAACAACATTTTTCGAGTTTGCCAGAAACAGAACTCGAATAGTTTTTGATCGATTTATTTCAAATTTTTACAGTAGCATCGTAATTAGATTTTACACAAAAGTACGTAAGGGATTTTTTTATATCTTGTCAACTTTTTTTGTTATAAACAATTTACGGTAAAATTTTTTATCGAAAAATGAATTTTTTTTCAGACAAGTACTATTTTTTCAAAATTCAATGTTTTCAAAATCCTCTTTCTGTAGCAAATCATATATAATTTTAAAAAAAATTTTGATTTTTTTGTTCCAGATTATGGGAGAAACTTTTTCAGCCGTGAAGCTCCTTCGGCGAGAGGTGGTCTCGAAATTTGTATCATGTAGCCGAAATATAAAAAAATTTTTTTTTATATTTCAAAACATGTATGTATAATAAACTCCTATAAACAGATTTTCCATAAAAAATTATCAAAAAGACGTCCTTTTTTCGAGCTCTAGAGTAGCGTTACCCCTTAAATTGTTTCGAGATGTACAACATTGTAAAGTTATGTTTTGTAGTCTCTATGTTTTGACATCGAGACATTTTTTAATATAATAAAATAAACAAATTAAATATGATATTTAATTTATGTTACTTATTACTTTCTGTTTTCCTGTTTTCCTCCATTTTTCCTTTTATTTTTGTTGAAAGTATCTAATAAGTATCTAAATTTTCAGATACTTTTTATTTATATCTATACCTAGATATAATTGTAAAAAAATATATCTATATTTACATCTAAATACTTTTCCCATACAATACTTACTTATCTAGATACCTTTCAAACGGTATCTGTTCCAACACTGATAATTAGAGTTTTTACAATAATTTTCCACATTACTTGTGAGGTATTATTATTGATGCGGTTTTTTTTAAGTGTTTTCCCCAATAGGCCTATTTCAAAGAAAATGATAAAATGACTCGGCAGGAAGGCTAAATTTTATATGGAATACATATTTCACTATACAAAATTTAGCCTTCTTGCTGAGAGTTATTTCATCATTTTCTTTAGTGGAATAGGCCTACTGAGGAAACAACTTATAAAAAAAATGCATCAACAATAGTATCTCACGGATGATGTGGGAAACTATTGTAAAAACTCTAATTATATTATACACATATTACTACAATTATATTATTATGTAGAACATTAATATATAAAAAATTATAAAATAAAAAATTTAATATTTGATTTTTTAAGAAAATGATTTATCAAGAATATTTAATAACGGAAAGTATGTTTCTGCAGCGTGTTCAAGATGAGACGCTCCTCAGCTGAAGCGTCTCGTGAGGGATCAGCGATCACTGAGATGAACTATTGTGACCTAGCGAAGGTTGCTCGTAGGAATCAGCACGAGATGTACATCTAGTGCCGACGCTTAACGAGATGTTTATTAAGCATCAAAATTTAGTTGTGATATTCAGTAGCTGCGTTTGTACGTCTAGAAAAAATTTCGATACATAGTCAATAAAACTACAAATATGGTGTAATATACATGTACATATACAGCACATATATAAATTATACTGAATTATTTAAACAAAAAAGATTTGAATTCACAAAAACATTTAAAAAATAAAATCTTTTGAGAATATTCAATTTATGTCAGATCAAGGTAATTTATAACTATATATGATATAAGTATACAAGACAGAAACATAACAATCAAATTAATAACAATTCGAAACAGAAAGTTCAATTTATCAAAACAAATCGTAGAATTCTTAGACAAAGAAATTTCTGCAAAGGAGAATCAACTCACTCAGATCAAAGTTAGTAAATAAACACACAAATTCGGATTCAATAATAATCCGAAGACAATAATTTAATAACGTTAGCATAAAATGGAACCTTAATTTCTTGCTTGTACTATTCTATAAAATTAATATGTTATGTTCTTATTTTTCATTATTTTTTATTATTCTCTGTATACTCTCTTGTATATTTTAGCTGCATTTATTTTGCACGTTCATGCGCAGTAAGCTTCATTCTGTCATTATTGATCGGTCTTGCAGGGCTATGTCCAAATTCCCATTCGAGTACCACCCAGATATATTGATTACTGAACAAGGATAACATGACACCTGGAGAGCACCTGGGAATCTATGGGAATCTGAACACGCCCTATAAAAGATAGAATGAAGCTTACAACGCGTACGCGTAAAAAAACGAATGCTGCTTTTGTCTGTTACTGGCCTAGTTTACACCTAACGACCTGACCTATACCCTAACCTATACCCCACCTAAGGAAGGTCTCGTATGGAGCGTTTACCGCATATAGACCTATAATATTTTTGGGCCTAATGTAGGTCGCATTTAGTCTCCCAATCAGCATACCATAATTAAAAAATATTTTTTAAATATTTATTTAATGTAAAATAGTTGTAAAAACATTGAATAAACATTTAAAAAATGTTTCTTAAATATGGTATGCTAATTGGGCTCACGATAGAGCCATCTATTAGTACACTTTACGCCTTTAGGCCGTCTGCTTGCGTTTACATGCGTTAAAGCTAGATAGGTCGTGCGGCCTAAGAGAGGTCAGGGATCTTGAAAAAGATCCCTCACCTAAGCGAGGTTACAGCTATTTACACCGTCGCGACCTGTCGTGTTTAGGTTAGATTTAGAGTATAGGTAGCGGCCTAAACGTAGGGTGTAAACTAGGCCACTGTTTACTAGCTTAATTATGGTAATTTTTTTTAGCTAATTAATAACTTTTTAACAGTTATTATCCTTACTTCATTCTTAAGTTGTATTTTCTCGTTATTTATAATATTTCTTTATATAAATTAAACTGCAATTCTTTGTATATCATTATATATATATATAATCTTATAAAATAGTAGAAGCAAGAAATTATTATCAATAATGAGTCAAAATTTTCAAAGACTCACTGAATAATTGAGAATTGTCTTTTTCCTTTGTCCTACGGTACAATCAGGCGTAATCAGACGCAATCAGGCGTAATACCTCCAATGCCCAAAATTTCAAAATCATGGTAACCGATCACGATCGTCACTACACGAAATTCGTATTACACATGCACCTCATCACTTCAACCTAACACATTCACGATCCGCGATCCGTCGCGATTGTCACGAGAATAATGACGCGATCCATGATCTCGCGGTCTTCCAGTCGCGTATCGCGTCTGTGCCAAATTGCGCATGCGCATTAAGCAAACCAATGGGCGCATTCAGCGGACTCAACTGAGTGAGCGCTCGCTACTACTGGTGTATTCTTCCTGATCTAAAATTCTGATTGGATGATCTAAAAGAATACACCAATAACAGCGAACGCTCACTCAACTATTGAGTCCGCTGAACGCGCCCAATGAATCCTCAGTAACGTATGTATGTACTTTGGTAAAATCTAAGAGCTGCGCAAAATAAAAGGAACAGAGAACAGAGAATAGGAATTTCAATCTTACAGAAATCATGTACTATGGAATATACACTATTTATTCCACAGTATATGATTTTTTATTTCTTCCCGTTTTTCGTAGTTATTATGAATATACAATGCTTATATAAATGCTTGAATTTGCTTGTTTTATACGAACGCGACATATATACGCCTGCGCTGTATCAATAATTCAATAAAAGAAAACAATTGTTTAAAAAAAATATTTAAAAAACGAAACATATGTGTAATAATAAAGAACTTATATAAGTCTTCGTTGTGTAGACTACTTTCCAAAACGTTCCCTTCGAGGGAAACTTTACTCGATATAAATATGTTACGTGTACTATATATTTCGAGTAAAATTTATTACCAATGGTTGCGTTAATAGCGAGCGCTCGCTATTAGCTGCGTTCGGTAATAGCAAATCTGTGCTCTTATATTATAGCATATGTCACGTGCACTATAGAAAAAGAGCACTCCGACGCCTCAGATTTGCATTGCCGAACTCAACTATTATTGGTGTATTCTTTTAGATCATCCAATCAGAATTTTTAATTTAGAAGAATGCACCAATAATAGCGAACGCTCACTCAACTGTTGAGTCCGCTGAACGCGTTTTCGTTCCGATTGGTTGAGAAATAATCCTCAATCGTCAATCACAATCGCGCAATCGCTAGTGTGATTACGGCTTTATGCATTCGTTTATGCGGCTATGCAAATTTGTGTGGATATAGCTTGAGGCGTCGGAGTGCTCTTATATTATAGCTTATGTCACGTGCACTATAGAAAAAGAGCACTCCGACGCCTCAGTTTGCATTGCCGAACTCAACTATTATTGGTGTATTCTTTTAGATCATCCAATCAGAATTTTTAATCTAGAAGAATGCACCAATAATAGCGAACGCTCACTCAACTGTTGAGTCCGCTGAACGCGCCCAGTCAATCGATGGACGGGAGAAGATTCGAATAAAAAAATCGCGGACATTACCGACACGATCGTGGACATTTGCTACATAGTTTTGTGGACACAGAGGCGCTTCAAAATAAAGTAACAGCTAAATCCCGGATTCCCGGGCATGGCCGCTCTCAGGCTTCTCTCTGTTTCTAGCATGAATGTACTCATTTGTAATTCGTAAATTTTAACTTGATGGTGTGAAGATAATTTGATGTCATAGTGTATTTATTACTGTATAAATATATCAAGTACAAGCAAAATGCCTTCGCAAGAACTTGCGATGCCGCAGCCGCCGGCCACCGAAAATGAGGAAAATAATGTTCCATCGTCGCAACCGATTGTGGGTATTATTTATCCACCACCTGAGGTTAGAAGTATCCTTTGCCAAGAACGTTATTAAAATATAAAAACTACGTTTTATTAATAACCATTACAGAATTGGATGGAAAATAATATGGAAAGTATTTTGTAAAACAATATATTTACATATATATATATATATATATATATAACAATAATAAAATTAGAAATAAGACGTATATAGAAAAGTGTATTTTGACTCCCACAAAACGCTAATTCTGTGATACTGTTTGATGTATGTCAACCGTTTGTTT
>NW_017275598.1:128261-149963 GCF_001594065.2 Cyphomyrmex costatus | reverse complement strand
TAAATATATAACAATAATAAAAAGAGAAATAAGACGTATATAGAAAAGTGTATTTTGACTCCCACAAAACGCTAATTCTGTGATACTGTTTGATGTATGTCAACCGTTTGTTTTTTTTCTTATATAAAAATTCAGATATCGTTGATAAAACGGCCAGCTTTGTAGCCAGGAATGGTCCAGAATTTGAATCCAGGATCAGACAGAATGAATTAGGTAATCCAAAATTTAATTTCTTAAATTTTGGTGATCCTTATCATGCTTACTATCAGCACAAAGTGAAAGAGTTTAAGGAAGGAAAAGGTCAGGAACCTACAGTGGGTACAGTTCCTGGGAAAACAATCAATCTTACTGCACATCAAAAGCAGCAGGAAATCCTTAAGCAAGTTGAACAACCGTTTGTACCCAAAGATCCACCGACTGAGTTTGAATTTATTGCAGATCCTCCTTCTATATCTGCTTTGGATTTGTATGTAATAATCTTTACATATAGATAATTGATATTTTACATTCTATTAAAATAAGTAAAACTTATTTTTCAGAGATATTGTGAAGCTAACTGCTCAGTTTGTTGCACGTAATGGGAGACAGTTTTTGACTAATTTAATGAATCGCGAGCAAAGAAATTTTCAGTTTGATTTCCTACGACCTCAGCATTCTTTATTTCAGTACTTTACTAAACTTTTAGAACAGTACACCAAGGTAAACAAATAGCAATAACTTTGTTTTAGGAATATGAATTTATTTATAGAATCAAAAAATTTTCAAAAATATTTTAGCATGCATTTTGTAGAATCAGATATGTATAAAATTTACATAGAAATATTTAAGCACTAAGAATTGCTTTGTGACCAAATATAGAAATTTCTCTTATTTGCAAAATTGGCAATTTAATACATTTTCTATAGGTATTGATTCCACCAAAAGATTTGTTGCCGCGTCTCAAGGATGAAGCATTCAATATGGATAAGATTTTAGAGCAAGTAAAATATCGTGCCGAATATTTAAAATATCAAGAAGCACAGAGACGTAAAGAGGAGGAGGAACTAGAAAGAGAAAGAGTAGCTTATGCACAAATTGACTGGCATGATTTTGTCGTGGTTGAAACTGTAGACTATCAACAATTTGAAGTAGGTAATTTTCCAGCGCCTACGACACCGGATGAAGTCGGCGCACGCGTCCTTATGCAGGTTAGATTATGGCTTTCTGTATTATTAAAATTTTTTACTTTGTTGGTTGAGATTCTAAATGCTGAATCATATAGCAATTGTAAGTTAAATATATGATTAAAAATATTTGTAGGAACGTATAGAAGATGGTGAGGATGTGGAGATGCAAATCGATAGTGATGCAGATGAGGAAACGCAGACCCGTGTAGAAAACGAGAAAGGCGATCGTGCAAAAGATAATAATCAAGTAAGTTTAATTCATTATCATATACAATATGAATTCGCTTTAATGTAAATATTTATACTGTATTATAATTTAATATTTTAGGTACAAGATATGGAGGAAGATTCTAGTGATGAGGATGATGTGTCTCCACCAGGTGATACTCACAAATCTAAAGAACCCAAAACGCGAGAAACGAATATGCAACCGCCTCCATTACCACCGACACCAGGAAATGTGGTAGTTAAAAAGGGATATGATCCGAAACAACATGGTAAGCATATTCTCCTCTAATCATTAGTTAAAATTTTTAGTTACTCTAAGGTTACATTAAGATTTTACTTTCAATACTTTTTTTAATAGCAACTAAAACTACTCGTCCCGCGGCACCGGATGAATACCTCATTTCGCCTATTACTGGTGAACGTATTCCTGCTAGTAAAGTGCAAGAACATATGCGTATCGGATTGTTAGATCCACGCTGGGTTGAACAGAGAGACAAACATCTAGATAAACTGGCACAGGAGACCGTATTTGCACCAGGCACAGCAATCGAGGCAAGTCTCAAACAACTCGCCGAGAGACGTACTGATATTTTTGGTGTTGGTGACGAAGAAACTGCTATTGGAAAGAAAATCGGCGAAGAAGATAAAAAGAAGGATGATAAAGTCACATGGGACGGTCATACTTCTAGTGTGGAAGCAGCGACAAGAGCTGCACGAGCTAACATTACATTAGAAGAACAGATTCATCAAATTCATAAGGTCAAGGGTCTTCTGCCTGACGAGGAAAAAGAGAAGATTGGCCCGAAACCAGTTAATCGTGCGACTGAACTCTCTCATATGGCTGCTGCTGCTTCGAAACCCCAAGCTACATTGAAAGCACCTCCAAAGCCACCTGCACCGAAGCCTATACCAGTACCTGCTCAACCTCCTCCACCACCAACAATGAGTATGCCTACTATGGGTATACCTCAGCCGATGATGCCGCAACCACCGATGATGATGATGGCACCTATGCCACCCATGGCGCCCAGACCACCACCTCTAATGAGTATGAAATTTGTTCATATATTTCGACAAAAAAATATACATATTATATTTTTACATATAAAGCTAATCTTAATAAAATAAATCTGTTACAGCTCCAGCAATGTCACCATTCATGCCAACGCCACCGCCAATACAGCCACCGATGACATCTACTGTAAGTAATTTGGAATAAAATACAATTGTATGAATTATTTATTATATTATATTTTAATCCTCCTATGTGTGTGGTAAGGTAAATTTTCAAGATCTCGAGAAAAGTAGAATTGGATCCGAATATTTCTGAATTGATGTTGTTTTGTTTATATCTAATGATCTAATCAATATAACGGGTAAATGGGTAAAAAGAAGTCAATAATATGCATTATGAAACTTTAATACTCTATTAAATAATGTATGGGCTCTATGAAAAGAAGCCGGTGGTCGTATCCCCTTATCATGGGGAAGGATTAAGATTTAATTTATTTTAATTTTTTTTTTTAAAGATTGGATTAAAGCATCCTGTTAGTAAACCACTGGAAGAGGAGCCTGTGGCTAAGAAATTGAGAACAGAGGATTCATTAATTCCGGAGCAACAATTCCTTGCTAGAAATAAGGTGAAAAGATTAATGTTTATTAATTTATCGAAGTTTCAGTGATGAATTTCTAAAAAAAATATATAATCTTTTTTTAGGATCCCGTACAAATTAACATTGCTGTACCTATGATAACGGAGAAGGCTGAATGGAAATTAAATGGACAGACATTGAACATTACCTTACAAATAAGCGATACTGTAGCAACTATGAAAGCGCTTATTCACGAGCAAATTGGTATGCCACCTGGAAAACAAAAGTTGCAGTATGAGGTAATGATCATTGATAATTTTTTTTGTATGTAGACGAATTACCAATAAATATAATTTTCTGTAAATATAATTTTCTACTTCCAGGGAATGTTCTTCAAAGATAACAATACTCTTGCGTATTATAACTTAACTTCAGGTAATGTTATTAACCTGCTACCAAAGGAGAGAGGTGGTAGGAAAAAGTAAGAGAGATTACATAAAAAGGTGAATATATAAATTAAGAATATAAAATTATTATAATTATGACATAGTGTATCAATGCCTTAAGAATTGTATTGCTTTAATCATTTTAAGATAATATCAAAATATATATTGCATTTATTCAAGCTCAGTCTAACAATATATATAACAATAAAAATTTATAATTTAATAAATATTACATTAAATATTTTTTATTGTTATTTAATCTTGAGTTCTTTTGCATTGTATTAATGTAATGTTTGTGTAATATTATGGTTTTATATTTACTTTGAATTTGTGTGTGTGGCTGACATGTTGCATGTCAATATATCTTGTAAATTACTAAAATTACAAAATGACAGTAGTAATTGCTATAATTTATAAATTATTTCAAGATGTTTCATAGATACATCTTTCTCTCACTTTATATATTAAAATAATCGTTTTATTTTTAATCTTTAAAAATGCATATTTACAACGTTAATTAAAGCTGCGAATAAGAGCATTTTTTACACATTCGTTCAAAATATACAAAAGGTCCTTACCCATATATGAAATGCTTTTTTTTTTAATACAAAAAGGTACATTATATAAATTTAAATATTCTAAATAATTTGAAAATATATATAGAAAAATGTTCTCCAAAAGTACAGATCTGTTTTGTGTTTACTTCGAGTAACATCATATATAAGAGGCCTCTTTAGAACATTTTGTTACATATAAGATTTATATACGCTTTTGTTCACTCCGTTTCTTTAATATCTTTTCTATTATTTTGCGATAACGTATGGTCATAGGCTTGTAAATCTAAAAATATCAATAAATGATCAATTATGATAATAAATATTCAAAAAATCGCTTTACTTACCGATTCGGCATCATCATAAGGCTGACATACCAGCGTCAATTCTGGCAAGCAGCGTATAATTTCATCGAAGCTACAATTATTTTGCAATAAGCCATGTTTTGCTTGATACGCTGCACCTATCATAGCTGAATTAGCTGCTTCCTATCAAACAAAATTATACCAATATAAAGTATCGTCGTGTATATATTAAATATGAATAATATAATAATATATAATGAGGATTAGTATAATAATATATTTACCGAAATGTACACTGGCGAATTGAATACGTCGGAAAGTACTTGCAATATAGCTTTATTTATAGATGCACCTCCCGTTGCAATTATCCGAGTATTACGTCCTTCATAAAAAGAAAACTTATCAGAGAAGTTTTTGAAAAATAAAACCGTAAAAGAGAAGCTTGCAGAAAATTACTTGCCAATGACAAATCCAAAGTCTTCAGCGTACGCTCTCTTTGCAACAAATTGACCCTCGATTAACGCTCTCACTTCTACTTCCTTCGAACTGTATCGAGAGATCTCGTCATTGGCTTTGTTGTATCTATAATCACCTATGACGAAAGGTAAGATCTCTTGCGTATCGTAATATAAGGCAAAATTCCCGAAGTTTCCTCGCGGTGTACTTTCTAATAATTCATTGAATATCTGCCAACTACCTTGCGCAGCATCATCTCGTATTCTTTCGCGCGTCAAAGAACCGTTTTTGAAACTGCAATACAAAATTATTTTTTATATTATAAAATAATCGTAATATAAAAGATACTTACCAAAGTAACGCCATATAGGCCTGATCGTCTACTGGATTGCATAGTATGTGACCATTCGTTACAGTTTTAGGTTTGTTCAACCATAAAACCAAGGTATCACTTGTGCCCAAACTGCAAGTGATATCACCTTCTTTCAGCCTCATACCTACGTATCATTCTTATTGTGAATACAAAGGATATTCTAAAGTTGTTATTCGTATTAACAAAATCGTGGTTGAGTGTAGAGGTAATACATACCTATTAAGGAGCCAGGGTTGTCTCCGGTGAACGCGATTATCCTACATTTCTCATTGAAACTAAATCTTTCCACAAAATAAGGTGATATAGGCCCGATATCGCTATACGATGAAACAGGATTACCTAGTTTCTCTCTCAATCCTGATGCGCAAGTCTATAATATAATAAATATATGTACATTAAGTATACAACGAAATTACACAACATACTGTACATAATGCCATTTTACCTCCAACAACATATCATCCCAGTCTTTAGTACGGATATTTAACAGATTCATACCCGAGCCATCCGACCAATCGATAGGTGCGTAATCGCCCAGAAACAAGGAGGCAATAAAATTACTCACCAACGAGATCCTCTAGAAAAAGAGAAAAAAGAACGGGTCATATATAAATAATAACACATTCGCCTTAGACGCGTTTTAGAAGCGGCACAAAGCGTATTACGCATAGTTTCGATCATCGTGATATAATTAGAGGTGTCAAATCACACGGTGATTAAATTTTTATTTCCGTCAAGCGAATAAAAGGAAATAAAAACATAATGCGAGTTAAACCAACAGCGAGTTAATGCAAATTCGATGTTATGCATTAATACTTTGTAAAACTAACACATTCATGAGATATATATAAGCAATAAACAATTGTATAATAAAGTTCAATCAATTCAATCAATGTAGTCGTACGTAACGAATACCTCGGTTGGATTGCCGTTTTCATTTTTTTGAAGGAAGCCACAAGTTTTTAGTAGGTAATACCTCAGTGCTGCAGTAGGCTTCCGGCTTCGTGCGTGCTATTTTTGCTATCTGCGGTCCTGAGAATCTCTCGTATGCCCGTGAACCCGTTATTTCCGCTAATTTCTGAAATCACAGTATCGTATAGATATACGTTGTCGGTTCGTGTGTATACCAGTGTATACTAAATCTAAGCCGGTTACTTCAAAATATTTAGCCAATTTGTTCTCGTATAATTACAACTGTAAGTCATTTAGAAAATTTTACATCGCGAAAATTAATTCCTGTGAAAGCTAACGTTAGCGAATAAATGTGCATTGTATAAACTTTTATATAAACTTTAACGTAGACTAGATATTTTGGTGTATATTTTTGCATACGTATTTTTTACGGACATTTAATCTGTTAAATATCCGTTAAATTTACATTGTATAATCCATCATTATTATATGCAGGCAAGTGAGTGAGAATAATGCTTACTTGAGGACCACCCACGATCTCCTCTAGAACGCTACACTCTTTTGACGTACTAGAATCCATCCATATGGGTGAATGAGTCACGGAAAACGACGTAGCGAATTGTTCGTGTAAAAATTTTATCGGGTCTAAATGTTGTAACCGGTTCCGGCTACCTTTGCTCCAATAGACTGTACCATGTTGCTGTTCATACCATTAAAATGTACGAATAAACATACTTTATGTTTATCTCTACGGCATTTCTAAAATAATGGATTTTGTTTTGAATACGGCCATGTTACCTGTGCACAACCAGAAATGGCTGCTACTTTGCTAAAGTCAACGCCACAGACGCGTAATTTGTCTAGTATCATGTCTAAAGCCTTAACCCACATCAAAGAAGGCACCACTACAACATGTGACTCTTCCTTCTTCCGTATAACCCCTCCGTAAGTTCTGCAACGTTAGAATATACTCTTGTTATATAAACTTAATGTATATCATTGAATACTACAAGTGTTTTCTGACATTTTTCATTCGCTAGTGTATATCTTGATAGATGTACAGCGATAACCATTGTTATCATATCATCCATCGTGTAATATAGAATAAAAGAATAGAAATTTTGTTTACTTCAGCATTTACAAGCCAAAAAGGAGACTTGGTTTACAGTTTTTCTTTAATTTATTCATCCATCCATCCATCCATCGTGTAGTGTATATTATGTGTTATATATATATATATGTATGTATATTAATAATTTTTAATCATTTTAATTTGTTCAATAGAATCGTTCAATGAAAAGAGCAGCTAATTCGACTAACAAGACAATACACAAAATAACACTCTTATATTTAGAGATTTTTTTAGTCATACCTAAATTCTGGTAAATCATTGTCGAATTGCACGCTAGTTTCGTGAAGAATGGCTAGATTGTCATCGACTACCACTGCCTTCAACTGAAATCAAATCAATCAATTAGTCTGAATACGGATATGATTAATGTGATTTTTCGAATAGTTTCTACGTGATACGTTCGGATAAACAGCAATAATATCGATGATGGTATTAAATAATTGAATATAATAATTGATTTAATTATTTCTCAATTTAACGTTCGAGAAACTATAATTTATTTACTATTCGTCATGAGTTACGATTGTAAATATATATGTATATGCGCGCGCGCACACGCACTCACACACACACACACACACACACACACACACAGTAAGAAGTTATAATATTTATTAAAAGATTTAGTCTATACTCTCTGATTATGCATATACATCAATTAATTATAATGTTGCGCTAGAAATCTTTACAAATACATTGTATGTAGTTCAACTATGCTATATACAGTGCTACAATAAAACTATTTATCACAACTCAACGCTTGTATCCCGCGGTGTGCGAATTTTTACGTCGTAAAATAATCGTCCTGCGATGTTAATTATCAGCCATAATATTTCTATTTCGTCACATTTTTATCGTTTCGCCAATTATGTTTTTCTTCCATGCTCGTTTAATCTGCCAACAGACTCGTTTTATCATGCTATTAGATAATAGTGACCCTCCTGAAGACGTCAGAGCGCCTCGCGACTCCTCTTTTGACTTGATCGCATGTTTCCTGCGTAGAATACCTTACGAAACAGCTAGCTGTCGTATTGACATACTTTTAAGACTGCCTTACGCGGGCGTCGCGCCGAGTAAACCCTAGAGCCTCCCGGGTCATCTTTATTCGACGCTAATGAAACTCGTAAACACACTCATCCTAAGGTTATCACTCGCGAAGTGAATGGGGGCATTGATGACGAAGAATGATTAATAATTGAATTGCTTGGCGATTAACAGAAGAATTTAAGAAATCGAATTAAAAGCGGATGGACACTGCTCTAAGATATATATAGAAAGTTCCAAAAAGATGCTCATGCTTAAATTACGTTTATGTGGATTTCAGGTAATTATAAATAATTAGCGCGTTTTAAAGCCGTCGCGCTTTTGTTATTTTTTCCCAGGAACATCCGGAATACCGTTCTTCAGGAAATGAGATTTGCATCGCGTGCATTGCGATTCGGTATATAATAATCTCGAGATTCTTCGTACGGCCATAGTTTTTTGAAAAAAAAAATGTATCACGCTTATAATTAGAAATTTTCCCGCGTAATTCCTTTTTCGTTGTGTTACTATCGCTGCACATTGGAGATTAAGGATTACGAATTAGATTTCAGCTAATCATAACGAAACGGATTGAAATTGAAAATTATCCGACTGATTGAATAATCTCGAATTTGCAATTCTTAGTCTCCAATGCATAGTATGATATGGGTTTTAGGAAGCCAAGATTGCGGTGACTCTAATTTTTTACGACTACAAACCTAAAAAAATAAATCACGTATATCCGACATTTTTTTCTTAATGAATAAGAACGATTGCTTTTTCGTGTTATAAGTCTGTTCCTTTTTTGTAGCTGATATATAGTTTATATTTTTAAAACTTCAAGTTCTATTTTCTATATGTTCGATACTTGGTGAAAGCGAGAAAGAAAGTTCTAATGCAGTCTAATATAGGATTAAAAAAAACCTTACTTCGCAACATCCGAGTTTCGTATCCCGAACGGTGATCATCGAAATAATTCTAACGCACGCCAACAAACGTTGTAAGGATCATTAAGTCATGCCTTTAGAAAAAAATTCGAAAGGAATCTAAAAGTAGAGTTTCAAAAGTATAAACAACGTTCCTCTTCTGCTTCTCTCTAAAATATTAATTGTAAGTGCTTTTCATTTGGTGATATAAATCGACACAAACATCATTTTATCTTTCTTGACATTCAGTAAATAATAAAGATAAAAGGATACTTGTGTCATCAAATGAAAAACATATCTTGAAACGAGGTAACAAATACAAACATAAGCAAATCTAGGTGTCAAAATTATAAATTAAGTGATACGCATTTGATCGATGAAAATAAATCTAATTAAATAAGAAAATTTCCATATTCGATCAAAGCGGATCTTATTGCTAAAATATTTCTATGAGAAATTATATATACGCATATCTGATTATATTTTTAATTAAGTTTTCGAAATCTCTATTTTACATATTTTATTTTAAATAAGTCGTATCAGTTTCTTGACCGACTTCTATATATTGTATATTTTTAATGAGTTTTTCGAATCTATTTGATATTTTCTATTTTAAATAAAAAATTTATAGCAGTTAATTTACAAAATCTCGCTAATAAGCAACTTTATAAAAATATTAATAATCAGATGTTGCATGAATGTTGTAAATCTGTGAATATTTTATATTGCGAAAAATTTTCCCTTATAAATATCCTAATAAATTCGTTCACTTTTTGTAACTTTCACGATACTCGTTTCAAAATACACAATCAACCCGCAAGCGATTCCGTTCATTTAAATCGCATGTTGATGCAAATCGATCGAATACGCTCGAACCTCCGCGTGTCAATCCCCGCGCGTGTCCCGAGCACGCGTTACCGTCATTTTTACCTGCTGCGTGCTGAGATCTAGACCCAAATACGTGGCCGTGGACGGCTCCATGCTCCCGTCTGCGCGTAGGATCGCGGCGTAGGTTCGTCGTAGGACCGACCGGTGCGGGAAGAACGTGACAGCGGCTACTCGCTCCCGGCAGCGTGTCCGCTCGCCGCTTTGCTGCTCGTGGGACTAAGTGCGGGCGAATGCGCGGGCCTGTGCGCGGCCCACGTACATCCTCGCGGCGCACTTTGGACGTTGTCGTATAGCCGTCGTCGTTTAGTTGCCACGCCACGCGTTACGCTTACGCGCGGCTTTGCGCGGTGAATCCGCGAACAGTCCGCCGGAGAAGTAAATAATCCTTGATAACTTATCAATGAACCCGACTCATATCGACCAAGTGTTCTTTTGTCGTTACGTAACGTAACTCACTCTCGTCGGATCTGCCTGGACATTGCTGGCACGACGAGAGCAAACGGTAGTTAAGTTACGGTACCGCGTCAGCGCCATGAGAATATTTGCGTTCGATTCGTGCGCTCACGCGCTGTAAGCTCTCTCTTCATTCTATGTCTTTATTATTTATTCAATGCAGGAAAAAGATAGAATAAAATTTATACAACATATGTGAATGCCGAAAACCGAGCGCATCCATTAGGCCTGTTCTTTTTCCATATTCCAGAACACTTCTTGCACTGCTTATCTTCTTCTCTTCAATGTGAAAAGCAAAAGAAAAAATACAAATTATGCAAGAGAATGTTTAATCCTGGAGTATGTAAAAAAAAAAAAAAGTCTTATCGTATCATTCAATGGATGCATTCTACAGTGACTGCAGTACTATTGTATGTACAATCGCTTACTGAGCAGCTATTATAAGTAATAATCGAGCATGATTGGTTCTTACCTTTAGATCCAGCCAGTCACATAAAACTGTTAAGACCGCAGCACACACTTTTGCATGACGCATAAGAGAATCAACCAATCAAAATGGTTCTCTTCCGTGAAGTGGGAGGAAAAGAAGGATTGTGATTTGTTGATTCTCTTATGCATCATGTATTATGCGTCATGCAAAAGTGTGTGCTGCGGCCATTACTTAACCGATTGGTGAGCGACTGTAGTAAGTGTATAGTACTGAATGCGTTCAATTCGCGTGCGGAACGAGATCAGCCTGAGGTAACTCGAGAGACGGCCAGGTAAAAGGAGAGGAGACCGTGCGAGCTGCCTTATCGGCAGTCTCCGGAACGTGGGCGTTGCATCACCTGCTTGCGTTGCACCTGCTGCCCCAGGGAAATTGTTGATCCCCGCGATGTATTATCTGAGGAGCTCTCGAAGTCTTAACGGATAACACAGGGTGTATCGAAGATCAACGTGGTCTCCTCTTCGTGAAACATCATCGAGTTATTAATAGGATCTTTGACCACAAAAACATTGAAAATAAAATGCATTTTGAAAATATAAAGAGGCATGCAAAGTACTCCTCAGTCCTCAGAGAATTTCAACATCATTTTAATTCAATAGAATTTTAATTTGAAATAGTTGTGTCAAAGTGTTCGATAATAAAGATGATATAGTTACGAAAAAAAATACAATTAATAAATATATTTCTTTATGTAGTTTTTTCTGTATTTTTATCAAAATAGAATCCTCCATGCAGAACAGACCTCTAAGGATGTCCTAAAGACGTCGCTCTGTTCTCTGAATGTCCCAAGGATATTTTCATGATAGCTTATGAATAAAGTGTATTGTATGGAATGTGTAAAACAAGCTTTGGATGATAAACCCAAATATTTCAACGACTCTGAGCCTGACAGTAGCCCAAACATAGAGACAACGATCTTGGTAGCACATTGCAAACAACGAGGGTTGAAATGCAGGCGAGGCGGATTGTTAACCGATGCGCGAGTATACGTGGGTTTGTTTGTGTAGCGAAGAATCGTATGTACCGGCTCCATAAGGCGCGCGCGAATAGCCGGGGGTGCTCCGCATGGGCGTCAAAAGTCATATTCTCGGGAGAAGGCAGAGATGTTTGGGAAAAATCTTCATTTGACAGCGTGAAATGTTTCATCATAGAATACAATTTTGTTTCGAATTTATGATATTTTTTCAAATACAAAAGATAATATGAAGAATAATATAAGAGTATATTTCTAGTACATAATCTTATAACAATGTTTTCAGTCTTTTTTCAGCTGAACTTTATATTTCTGAAAAATAATATTTTTGGTATAAACTTATCAGCAGAAATTAAAAATTCCCTCGGAGAGAACGCGTCCCTTTTTGCTGACGCCTATGGACTTAGCCTGCGACTATTTGTCGGTCCCGTTGCCCTATAATCGTGCGGTACACGGATAATGGTTTGGGTTAAGGGACGCCACGTCGGGCTGGCACTGAGGGAGGCGATGAAGAGAAAAAGAGAAAAGTAAGGAAGGGAGAAATCAGAGAGGAGGACGTGTATACGCGTCGCCAGCAGCGGCGCCAGGACCCCTTTCATAAAACATAGCCCCGATAGTTTCGAAGGGCCGATACCTCCATGATGATGGTAGACGATCGACGGACGGCAATCGGAACGAGCCTTTCGCCGGCTCACGAATCACGTCGGCTCGGCCAAGTCCCATTACCTGGCTGGCCCTCAGCTACGAAACGACTCGCGTTTGGTTTCGGCTACGCGCCGCAGGATCATGATCTAATTACGCGAACGAGTTGCGGCGCGCGCCGCAGCGTCAGTTACCGGATTGATGCCTTGTTTGTTATGGCGATGGGGCCTCGGAATTTTGCTGCGGGCCCCGACGGCGCGGTGTACCGCGATCGATTTCCATCCTCTCGACAGAGAGAGAATAAAAGCACGTTTAAAAAAATTTCTATAGTCTCGTGATTCTTAATCGAACACGGAGAAGAAAGTATAATAAAGTATATAGGCGTTAGAATTCTAGTAAATTTTATACTTCTGCAAAAAAATTATTTCTTGATCTATAAATCACCGTACATCGCAACAGAATTTAGTTTATTAACGAGTATTTTTTAGCGCTGACAAAATTGACTTTATTGCGCGGCAAGTGTAAATAAAGTCTCGAGAGTTTTGTTTGTGCTTATAACAGTGTTAAAAAATTATATTTATTTTATTGCAAAATAATAATCACTTGAATGGTTTCACTAAATAATGTGCTTTTTAACTTATACAGTATTCGGTATTTTTTATTTTCATGAAGCAAGTACAATTTGTCATAAGTTCGGCAAAAATAGTCGGGACGTTTTTACTAGACTTGTAAGATTATCCATTTTTCTCCGTGAGTTTGATGGATCGAAAGTGATTTCAAAAATATATTGATCTCGTTTAAACTTTTGCATATCAAAATTCATTGAAATGAAACGTATTGCCATCAAACATTTCTCAAGATTGTTTGCAAAATTCAATCGTGGCGATGAATAACGAAACGATCTCCTTCGTTCCGTAAAAAACATTCAAGAACGTTAAAAAGTTTTGAAAAACGATCAGAAGAATCTGTTAAAACGACAATATATGCAATTCTTAAAATATGTCAATACTTTTTAAATTAAAAAAAATGTCGCCATCGATCACGATCGAATAGATTTATTCGCTAAACGCAGTAATGCGAATCGTTTTAATAGAGATTAATTAAGACAAATCGTGGTGGTACGATAAATGTATGATTGCTGGAGACCGCACGGGCGACGGACGTAATACAGGCGGGACGGTAATTTCAACGCTCGCTAACGACGCGCGATGATACCCCGGCCGTCGGACCGTATACACGTAACGCGGCTTCAGCGGTGTTAAACCTGAAAGCGATTTTTCGCGGACGGCTTCGTTTCATTACCTAAACGCATCCATACCGCGAAATAGATCGGGCAGGCGGGTACGGGAACCAGAACGCGATGGGTTGAACAGGGATGAGGAAGGGGAGACCGCGCGCGGATGGCGACAGCCGGCTGGCAGAGCCACGTCGTCGCCGTCGAACGAACGAACGAACGAACGACGACGACGACGACGACGAAACGACGGCTGCTCTCTCCCGGCTGCAGACAAACAAAAGAGAGAAAGAGAGAAGGAGTGGGAGAGGGACAGAGAGAAAGAGACAGCCAGGCGCCGATTCGAGCGACCGGCCGGCGCTAACCTCGACGCCAAGCGTGGAGCGGCGTCGCTGACGTCGTCGCTGCCGCCATCGGGCCGGCCGACGGCGACGACGACGAAGATGATGTCGACGACGACGGCGACGGCCAATGCAAGAATACTTCTTCTGGCACCGCCACGACGCACGGGGGTGAGACGAGCGTTGCTCGTTGGACGCCAAGACCGGACGCTTTGTCCCCAGCCCCCTCTTTCTCCGTATCTTTCACGATGCACTCAGAATCCATCCCCATTTGGTATTGTCATCTGAAATCCTCGATTCTTAGACGTGTTGACAGCACTATCGCGCTCTATACGAGGATAATTGAAGGAGGAGAATGATGCTATCTGTCCAAGGATAGTCGATTGTAAATTAAGATAGATCGTTTTCCTTCATTCGCGCACTTTGAACTTCTTTCAACAGAATACAGCGAATTAAATTTGTTAATGTTGTAAATCAGGAGAAAAATTTTTTTTTAGCTAATTGAATAAGAGAAATCCTGTATTTATAGTTAAGCAGTTCAGTATTATTGCTTAAATATCGCTGTGTGAATTTATACGTTATACATGTACGTGATTCTGTAAACCGCGCGCCAAAATCTTTTTCGATCTTTAAACGCAATCATGGGCAAAACCAAAGAAGTAATATCACTTGTTAAATTACAAGCAATTTAATCATTTTTGATGCTATAAGTATCTTTATAAGGATATTAAAATAATCTGATATTAATATGAGAATCTTAAATCTGCGATTAATTTGTGTTGCAAAAAATTTTTATTATTATGTTATGATAAAAGAGAAGACTTATAGGTTAATTCTAAGTAAAATCGTAAGACTCGTAATTTGTTAACTACAGCTGTTAATAACAAACTACATTTGTTAACAACATTCTAATGTTATGCGTACGTATCGTAAGACCTACGATTGTTAGAAAATATCTATGATTTCTTATAAATTTTATGGCTATAGTAAGAAGCTGTTCGTAAAGATCTTATATGTTAAGGTTGAAGCACTTATAAGTCTTACGAGAATATGTTATGAGCCTGACAATTCTACTTAGAATTTAGGCATTAGTCTAAATACAACATAATTATTTTTAAAAACTTCACATACCCTCTGACGCACACGAGTTGAAATAATTTCGAAAAAAAATTAACGAAACTTTAGGTATAGCTTAGGAAAATTTTTCTCTTAAATCTTCAGATACAAAAATATTCATATTATTTATAGCCCACAACGCGAATATACGTCTTCTTCGCACAAGAAGCAAATCTAAAGCGCGCCGCTTATAATTTCCTCCAAATGGCAATCCTATAATTTCCCGTTGATCGCGCGTAGTTTACAGTGCGGAAAGCAGGGGGAAATCCCGGTGATCGCAATCGCCACCAACGCTCCTACATACAGCACGATAACTCATTTTTTTTTTCGAGGTCGGTATAGACGGCGCCTCGTGTAGATAGAAAGAGAGACATCCCTTCCCGCCCTGGGGGTATATACTCGCCGTTTTAACCCATGCCAGAGCGCCTACCCCCGGCAACATCCGCGGAAAGTAGTAGAAGCGGCTGGCACCCGCAGCGGAGGCGGGACGGGAGAAGGACTACGACGGCTCCAGCGTGGGGCGCCAAGTGTTTTGATGCTTGTTATGCGAAGGGGAGCTTGATAAACAACGGGACGGAGAACGGAGCTGGTGCCGGACGGACCGGATCATCACCGTCGCGCACCATCCTCACCCCCCTGGACTGGAACGGACGTCCGACCGACTGGCTGCGCCCGTGTCATTACGAAAGAATTGATATCCTGACACACTACGGCGTCATTCCGTTTTTCTAACTTGTTGTCCCGAACACTGGCGTCCCAAGCGGAAAGACGGCCGTCGTTAACGACGCGCGCTGCTGGGGGCGCCGCCGACGCGGCTTTCGAATATTCGTTGTAATCGGGAATTTTCGGTTACAACGCACAAATCGGAGTAAAAGCCAATCGTAGCTTTTAACTCTATAGGAATAAATGAATAATAAGCTATAATATCCAAATATTTATTCGACAAACCTTGTAAAAATCTTTAAGGAAAAAGTGCCTTTCATACTAAAGAAAATATGCCTCCATCTAATTATATTGGATTTTAATTTTATTTAGCTATCCCGTGACTTTTAATTCGCGGAAAAAAAATATACTATCTATTAAAAATTAGTATTATTTCTGACAAGAGAGAAACGTGCGCTTCGTTATCCGCGTTCCTTTCTTGCGAAGAGAGTGAAGAGATCTAAGTGCGTATACTGGACGGAAATAGAGCTCAGCTTCGCGGGTAAGCAACGCGACGAAAACGAGAATGGTACCGGTGTTTACTCGCTTCCCGCTATTAAGGCGCAGGAAATCGCGCTCACGCGCCACAGACGCCCGTTTAATTCGTGCGTCGTAAAGTACCTCGGTTTCGAATCAGGAATCGCCCTAAGTGTCGCCAGAATCGAATGTCGCCAGAAGCGACTCGTAGACGTCAGGAAGGAAAAGAACCGCGGCGCGCCTCGTTCTCTGATAACAAAAACATTCAGATCATAAAACGACTGTCTTTTTAAAAATTTAAAAAATATATAAACTAATTACAACGAAATTAATCTTCATTCGATAAAAGAAATATTAGATTTAAAAAAAGCAAAGAGCTAAAACGTCATGTACTTACACGATTTTTCAGAAATCATAATTTCTGAATGCACAATTAATAATTATCGCGATATCTATTATGTAAGGCTTAAATAAGAAATTGATGAATTATATATGTATATATATATATATATATAGTTGATTATATAATTATTATTGTAATAAGTCTTGTTGAATACCTATGCTTTTCACGTAACCCTGTTTAATAAAGAACTGTTTGCTAAAAAATATAATCACTTGGGAAACGAACGTTGATTGCTCGCAATATCTATTATACTAAAAAAAAAAAGATTTGAAGAAAGAGTATTTAAAAATTTGGCTACAGATCTGAAAGTAATATTGGTGGACCATCAAAATAATTACGTTATAGGAATCTCATGATGAGTAATGCTGCAAAAAGATTTTATATTCTGGTAATCAGTTTGAGTTGCCCTATAAAATTAATTATCTTTATCTAAATTTTTACATGCTTCAGTAAAATCTTTCTTTTCATGTATGAGAAACAAGTTGCTTTCTGAGACCAAGATTTAATGTAGCTCTCTGATTGGTTCATAACATTTTAAGACTGTGCTTAAGATAATCTTAAATATAAGAACCGATTATAAATACTGGCTAAAGTCCCTTTGCTTAAAATCTTAAGTTTAAATGGTCTTATTTCTCATATTTGACTATGATTGGTCAATTTCATGCAGGCTTATTAGCTCTTGTCTGTCGTAGACGCCGCATATATTACATAATTGGACGCAGATTCTAAGACTACGGTATATTCCACAAGTTTCCAGCTGATATTATGGTGAGTAGCCGATAGTCTTCCGCCTCCTCGGCACGAGAATAGCGACGAGAGGAGGCGACATCGTCCTCATCTTCATCGTCGCCGTCGCCGCCGCTACCGGCGCTGCAAATGACATTGTTTATCCTGCGCGGGAGCAAGAAGAGTCGCCTGAAATATATATATATATATATATACGAGAGACGTCGTCGGTCGTTTGGCTTGACTCGGTCAAGCACCCTGGTGTGTACCAGCGGCCTCCGACGTTCTCGTTGGTCATGCATGCGCGCCAGAACTACCCCCGCTCGTGTCCGACACCACGACCACCGTCGGTCGCGCGGGCGTCGCGCGCACATTGCACGTACAAAGGCGACGGTAACATCGTCTTCGTCGTCGTCCTCGCCGTCGTACGTGTATACATCGGGGGGATGGGAGGGGGCGCGTATCCGCCGAATGGCGTCAGGAGCCGCGTCGCCACGTTACTGACGCGCCGCCGCTCCGCTCGCCGTGTCGCCGCGAATTCGCGCCGCGCCAAGCCGCGTCGCGTCGCGCCACTCCGCGCTGGCCGCCCTTAGGGCGAACAGACGACGACAGGTCCGCAGGCAGGGGTGGCGAGCAGAGAGATCGTAGCGGTGGCTCCAGTCGTCCGCGTTGCATGGCACGCCCTGGTGTACCTGCTATACATATTGCGCGACAGCCGGCCGGCACCGCGACCAGTCGACGCTCGACGATCGGAGAGTCGAGTCTGCTTGCTGGCGTATTGCCGATCGCGCGAGATTCTGCCATCGTCTTCCTATCGTCTCTGGCCTGGGCCCATCGTATGAAATACGTAGAGAGAGAGAGTTTCCGTCCATCGGGACCACCGCACGCGCCTTAATCCAAAAACAAGGTTTTTTGTCACTTACGCGACGATTTATATAAATGGTCATTACAAGTCTGACACTCGGAATCTAAATTCAAACCTTGTAGTAGGGACTTTATCTCTGTATTTTCTATTTTCATTCAGATTTATTTATAGATATAGACATATTTCATTTTTCTTTTTTTTTTTAGTACTGACGCGGAGATTACGATTCATGGATTTCATCGGAAAATATAAGCAATTGAATATGCATAGAATAAATTAATTAGTCGAGAATAAATTATAAAAAAATAATTTGTTTCTTATTAGCGCTGTATACTCTAGTCATGAATTATGCTAAGAGTTTTATTCTGTACAGCTCGTAATGCTTTCACGTGATTTCCAATTCAACGTGAGAAATGTATCAAACGTATGTGTTTCAGATACGTGTGCCTCGTTAAAGCGACGGGATAAAGAACACGCATAAAATTCAGCGGCACGTTTTACGCGGGATCTTCCCTTGGAGATCTCGTAATTGGCGGCGTTTTGTACGCCGGCGTAGCACGTGCGCAGTATCTCAGCCAATAGCGGGAAGTCTGTAACAGGTAAGAGACAATGTGTGAGCTTTCAGCGATGTTACGAAAATGTCAAGAACCGGAGGACAAATTTTCTGAAGCGAAGATATTGTATCGTTAAAGGAGGAACACAGAAAATAAAATTTCTTCATTTCTTTACCCTAAAATCCAAGAACGAGTACATGAGATATACAATACAAAAAAAAAAGGCAGTGCCTTTTGAAATGAACATAAAGGATTATAAGACTGTTTGACTGGGAAAAATTGACGTTAAAATGAAGAATATATAGCTTGTACGTAGAGAGATAAATATATATGCCGCATTTGGGAGACGATAATAATTACCTATGCCGGGAACACCGGTATCACATTCGCATCTCTCTATCTTACTTACATAAGAACCGCCGAATAAATTAACATTGCCTCAACAATGTCGGATTTCAAATCCGTTTCGCGCGCGATTGCGTCAGGCGCGATTGCGGAATGCGTCTCGAAGGCAGAGCGATGTAATCATTACCTGCATACTTTCCGTTAATTGGCGAGCTATGAGTGGCAGGTGTAAATATAGCAATGCCGCAACACACGATTTGTAAATATCGCCATCTCGGAAGAATCAATTTTCTCCCTATTATCTATGCTACGATGACTGCTGTATTTAGACTTGGCGTGTGCAAATTTATGCGTCGCGACATAGCGGTTTCCGCGAGAGCGTTCCGTCGAAAGACGTAGTCACGCGTTTTATCTCGTAGAGCTCCCGAAACTTTTCTTCAAGTTCAACGCTCGAGCGGCTCTTGAATCTTTTATCCTTTTTTCATTCTCATTTCCGAAAATTGAACCGGCATTCGTATATTTAAGACTATCTTAAGTATACGTGATTTCAATATGTGTCATAAGCCAATCGGAGGCCTGTATTCGTACTCGATTCTTATATTTAAAATAGTCTTAAGTACAGTCTTAAAATGTCATGAATCAATCAGGCGGCGGTATTAGCATTAAGACATTACTTAAGACGGTCTTAAAATAAAGATGCGCTATAAATACCGTTCATAGTCTTAAAATAAGAACGGACTATGAATACCGGTCTTAGCTCTTCATTATCTTGCTCGTAGATATTTTATCTGTTCTTCGGTACATATTTTGTTCTGTCTTCGTTTAAACACCATCGGCATGATGTGCTTAGCGATGCGCCGTGCATCGTCGGCATGAAAATCGCCGATCGAGGCAAATCGAGGTTGGAAGATTAGATTCGCCGCGGTGTAATTTCGTATGCGCGCGCCTCAACGTGATGCACGGTATCATCTTCTCCCTCTACTTTTCTTCTTTCTTTCTCTTCCTCTATTCTGCGCGTCTTTCGAGCGGCTCCGTCGGTGCCGGTGCACGAATAAAGGCAGTGTCGTTTTCGCCAGGCGGCGGTTTCATGCGATACACCGGATACGCTTCGGCCGAGTTGCGGCGACCGGCAGCGCGATGGCGGGCGAAACGAGTCCAGGTTCATTCGTGTACGGGTTACAGCGGGGACCAAAGAGGTACGGATGCTGACGCGGCGCTGGGCTGAAGAAGAGAAGAGCGGAAGGGGGAGGGAGAGACGTGGAAGCGGCAGCGGGGAACGGAGGGAAGCAGTCGGGACGGACAGGCGCCTACGGCGCGGATCCGAGTGGCGCCAGCGCTAACGTAAGCGTTAGCGCCGGTCGCACGCGCGTCCGGACCCGGCCGATATCATCCAGGAAGTTACAGGCCGCACCTGTCCCGTCATACCTCTCCCCCCTTTATCCGCCCCGCGCCCGCCGACGCCTGGCCGCCGACAACGTCGACGCAGGTGTTCCGTCAGGCGGTTTTCGCGTCGCGCCGAAACGGAGGCTTCCGGTGGGGCAGCCTCCGTGTCCCGGCGCGAAAAAAAAAAAGAGGTGCAAAGAGGAGGGGGCCGCGAGGTGCACGATCGAGCACCGTGTATCCGTCGTTCGATTATGGAGAGGCTGTTGCGTGCTCGCATGGGCATACGCAGCAACGATATAAAAAAGAATCCCGATAGCCATTAATGAATGAAGCGTTATTTGTCACTCGTTGTACGTAACTGTGACACATGGAGAGTTTCAACGTTTTTGGAATAGCTACAAAAAAAAATTGTACGTAAAAAAAAAAAAAAAGAAAACTTACAATGTGTAAAACTCGTTCTCTGCGAAAGCAATTAAGTATATATGTATCGTTTCTAAATCGTTTGATATGTATACTTAATTGTTACTGTATTATACACTTTCATCTTCGTATTTCTGTCTTCCTTCTATCCCGCGAGACGCGGATTAACTCGAGTTACATTTCATCGCAGCGATTTAAACACGCGTATATTTCCTCGTGGCAACCACCGGCAGAAATATCTCGGCGCGACACACGGAGGCGAGCCGGTACCAAGTGGGTTTCCACGCCCGTGTACACGCCTGTGTCCCTCGTTTTTATGGAACAATCGTTAATCGTATGCGCGACCAGTTGATCGAATATATTTAAATCCAATGAGGAGTTAAGTAGGAACACGGCGCCAGCGATGCAGACGATTACGTACCCGAGTCCGTCGAGCGTGCAATGCGTCGCGTCGCCCGGAGGTGCTATGCCGGTCGACCGGGTTTTTCCATTTGCAAACAGACGTCGTTAATGCCAGCCGAATTTCCATAACCGGCAAAAACAGAAGAAGAGAGTGAGCGAGAGGGGTGGGGGGGGGGGG